>NC_090062.1:4812655-4976028 GCF_038355195.1 Osmerus mordax
CCGGACAGATGAGGAGGCCTAGGCCCCCCCAGGTCCTCTCGAGGCTACGCTACTGGGATACAATTTACTATAATTTATATCACATGGGCACTGGACATTTATGTTGTTATTATTGACAAAATTAAGGTATTTGTTTATTTTAATTAGAAAGGCTAGCAAAAAGTCAGCAAGAGACTTCTTATCAGTGGGTCTTAACCTAGCATAATGTAACACATTGTTCTTAACCTAGCGATGCTTAGTTGAACACTTTCTGAGCACATTTTTATATTAACTATACAAATAGTGCTACGCCTGCCTTCAAGTCTAATTACTAGAGCTCATGTCATCACTGTGTTATGGCCTGCCTTATGTCAGACCCAGTGGTGGCTAACTGGAGCATTCTCCCCACGATCAGCCACTCTATCTCCTGCTGTAGCTAGGCTGAGACACCTGTGGCTTGGCCTGATGCCTTGTCTAACCATAAAGCATTTACCTGTGTTGTGTCAGAACACCTCACTACAGATTTTACAGAAACAATTACTATGCCATCTGCACTGTCACTGCGTGGCATCGCCCTTTTTCTTTTTTTCCCTCTTTCATCATTTCCTCCCACCTGAGCCTTGTGCTCATGAATATGTAGGCCACGGGTGTGGCTCGTTATAGTGACGCTTTTTATCTTTCAAAGATTACACTTTCCCAGTTTTTGTTTTATATTTCTTGCTGGTGATATTATAGCTTAATTATGCTCCTTCATGGCTGAGAATACAACTGGAATCTACACAAATTGTCTAAGCAGTGTTAACACTTATTATCTTGGTGATAGAGGGACAACAATACTATTTACCTTCAGCTGACTTTCATTGACTTGAAGCATCATGGAAAAGCCGACTAGATCTAAAAGGTGTAAAATGTAGACACATGAAAGCAGCAAGCAGCAACTTACTTGTGCTCCTCAACATACAAATTTCACATAATTCATAGCCATAATTCACAGTATATGGCTCTCTCCACATAAATCCATTTGTTTTCTAGCTAGTATCACATTCTTACCTACACTAGCTGTTTCTGGTTATATTTAATAAGATTAGACTGTACAAAATGGATATGTATATATATGGATTTGTGATTCCATTCTGCCTATATTTTGACAGAGTCATACTAACTGTCAATTTGACCTATGTCACCCATAGGTACACCTGTGACGAGGGTGACGGCCACAGACGCTGACGATCCAGTCTATGGGAACAGTGCTAAGCTGGTGTACAGCATTCTGGATGGACAGCCTTACTTCTCAATAGACCCCAACACCGGTGAGCAGTCTTTGTGATTCTACAATTGGGGTTTTCCTCCATCATCTTAGCTCAGGCATATTAGTGGAATCAAGCCCATATACTACGTATAGTATGATGCATTGATATAGATATGATTCATTTGAATGACACAGATACTATACAGCACAGGTTATAGGAAGATGTAAAGGTAAGTACAAAATGACATTCAAGGACTGCTATTTTTATGTATTTATTTACTGACAGTGCTATCTTTAAATTCCATCTGCTGTCTGTTTCTTGTTCAACCTTGACTGTTTTTTTTTTCTTAATTGCATTTTCAGCCGACTTGTTAACAGTGTGTCTGTAAGCAACATGATTAAATAATGGTGAAATTACATTAATAAGCAATGAGATGGAAATCGACAGCTCACAATTTGGAAAAACAACACAATAAACAAGCTTTGAGAGGGAGAGATAGAAACCTGCGTTCAAAATAAACTCTTTTCTATACGTAGACTTTAGTTATTGTCTTCATTTTAGCATTTCAATTACTGTCAGTCTTGTGACATAAACACAGAGGTGTGTATAGCAAACGTTTGAAAGAACAATTTAAGGATTAGCATTCTTGTTTTGCATGATTACTGAACACATGCAGATGGCACATTCATAAGAGCCAGATGTTTTAATGAATGTTAATGAAAAATAAAAGGTAAGGGAAAACAACTATTAGAATCCATCTGACACTTCCACTATGTAGGAAATGAAATGCAGTGAATAAATAAATAAACATCATGCCCCAATTCATCACTTGGTTAATGGACCGTAAAAAAAATAGTAGCAAATATCTATGGAAATGAGTGTTTGTCTTTCCTCCTTTTTCAATGATTAGGAATTAATTTGAATAGCTAACGATGATCAACAGAGATGAGAGTGCAGTGACTAACAGAGGATGACTGATGACAGTGTGTGTGTACATGTACGTTTGTGTGTGTGTTTGTTGGTATGTGTGTATTACATTATTATTTGGGGACAGGTACTGTTACCTAAATTCCCAAGACAGAATAATGTAAGTTATAAAATTGGTTATTACTCAAATTATACAATTAAAAAAGAAGAAATAGTCAAGGTATTTATTGTTCTGCTACTACCCCTCAACCCCATTGTCACCAGTAACAAAACAATACTTCAAAGCATCTAAAGAAAGTGGTGTAGCCTACAGTGTATTCTCTACAGAAATACAGCCAAATATGCTAACCTCTGCCAGCTCAGCCATCAACCCCCAAGCCCACAGTCATTATGAAAGCCTGGATGTGACCAAGGCAGGGTGTCATGCCAAAGAATGCCTTTATGAAGGTTTTTTTTTCATTTGATGAGTCTGTGGGTCTCTGTTTTTAGAGTGGATTATCCACTGCGCCCGCACTGAGCTTTTTATATTTTGCACGGTGGCTCAGTCAATAAGGTCCGCTCTGCATACAATATTCAAGATTATACAAGACAGACAGTATAATTCACACTCAATCAGAATACAAATGGTGGCAGACAGAGGTACAACACTGAACAGCAAACAAACAGGCTAATTTTCTATGCCAGCTCACTGCTCAGGCATGGCGTTACAGCAAGTCGCAGATCACAGTTTTGAATATGACAATTGCAAACCCGACTACCCTTTTTTGTTCTTGTCATGTCACAAGCTACAATGCTCATGTTGTTTTCCTTTCCACCCCTTTTCAGCAACTATTAAAATTGCTCTGCAAGCAATGGACAGAGAGATGAGGGAGGAGTACCTTGTTGTCATCCAAGCCAAGGACATGGGTGGTCACATGGGAGGATTGTCAGGAACTACAACAGTCACTGTGACTCTGACAGACATCAATGACAACCCGCCAAAGTTTTCTAAAAGTAAGAGTACCCTATAACATCAGTGTGGTTGTTCCTGAATAATCACACTTTTTATATTATTTTTATTAACCTTTATTTAACCAGGAAGGTCCCATTGAGATTAACAATCTATTTTTCAAGGGAGACCGGGCCAAGACAGCCAGCAACACAGCAACACATAGTTAAAGACAGAAGAACACAGAATGCTTAACATTGCTAAACTGAAAGTTTTATTCTGAACATTGTCAGTAATTGTTGTATCCTCTAATACTTCATTCATTGTATGAAATATTCTACTACTCAACTCAGTGGTCATGTATCTACCCTCCAGGTCTGTACGAGTTTGTAATCCCAGAGGACCTCAGTGTGGGGAAGCCAGGGGGCAAGGTGAAGGCCAATGATCGCGACATTGGCGAGAATTCAAAATCCACCTACAGCATCATTGATGGGGACGATAGGAATATGTTTGAGATCACAACAGATGCTCAGACTCAGGAGGGAATCCTTAGGTTGAAGAAGGTGAGATTTCCTCTTCCACCTCTAACTGCACAACCTAAACAATGTCTGTAACCACATCCTCAATATAGAGCCATAATCATTTTGCTTGATGGATAACTTCAGAAGAGTTTATAACCTGATGAGCAGCCTGAAACATACTGCATGATTTGTTTCTCTCCGTTGTCACAGTAGTCAAACACACACGATTACATGGAAACTACAGCAGAGAAAACAATGTTATAAAACTTGGAACTAAAAGACCACGAACTGTTGAGAGAGAAAATGTCACATGCGTTAATCTTTCACTGCCTACTCAGGCATCCTCCTTCTGCAATGCAAACACTCGTGAGAAAACTGCCGTACCTCCTCCACCCTACGCCTTCCTACTCAGTGCATTGGCGCATCGCTAATGGTGAGATGGACAAGATGGCATTACGACAGGACGCTAGCTGCCCACCCTCCAAACAGATAGTCACTGAATTTTACTTGAGAATTCACAACTTTAGAGAAGAGTTAAAAAAGAGTTCGACAACTGTCATTATTTCTGTACCATTGGCAAGAACAAACAGATGAAGTTTCATCGCCACCAACGTGAAATGGTGTCTTTGGTGTGGGAGGCATCAAGAGGAGGAGGGATGACACAGGGAAGTTATGCATATGTGGAAGAAATGATGTCGAGGAAATGATGAAGAGATGCATTGACTTTACTTCACCACTGAACCATTTTGTATTTCTCTTTCTGGATATTCTTGCTTTCCACAGTGAATAACGGAAATGCTATCAGAGAGTGGTTTCAAAAACAACTTCTCAAGATCAACACAAAGAGCATCCTAGTAGGAGGCACCCCCATTTGCATCCTTACATAGCAGCACTAGCTGTGTTCAGACATTGAGAACACTGAGCATAAATTGAAAACCCACAGTGCAGCTTGTTGGATTATAGAGAGTCAAGTGCTATATGAATTTACCTCCCAAAAAACAATAGGCAGTGACAGAAGGCCACATAGGACTATTCCAATATGGCTGACTCAGTGAGGAGGTGTCATGAACCTCTGAGTGTCAGGCCTGGTTATTTGAGAGGTTGAGAATAATAATGGTGTCTTGAAGTTTCAAGGGAAAACATCTAGGCAGACGTTTTATTTATTTATTTTTACTCTGTCAAAACCCATGAGATATTTATATAAAAATTCCAAATATTGCTGACGAGCAATATCTTTGAACATACGGTAGGAAGGAACAAGTGTATACTGTTGAATTGTTTTTTTAAATTAAATATATCAAATAAACTAAGAAACAGTACTAAATAGAGTTCAATATAGCAACATATTGTCCAAATAAAAATTAAATACAATATTCTATATGGAATCATCACAACAAAGACTTTGAAATGTTTCAAACAGAGATGTTTGTATTTTGAAAAACAATGGATTTGCATACGTCATCCAACCAGATCGTGTTTCAATTCAAATGGCAGTCTGATGATCCTCGTTGCAATATAAGACTGGTTCCATCAATCCATAACCACATCTTGGCCTGATATCCCTAATGTACAACCTCTTGATGTAAAATTGGAATTCTTTGAATCCAACTTGTGCCCTGGGTCCAGCTGTTCACTACTTCCTTCAGCAGAGCAAGGAGAAGAGAATGGAGGGAAGGAAGGAGGGAAGGAATGAGGGAACTGGAGGGAGGGTTAATAATGAAAGAACTCCAAATAGCTTCTCCTCAGACCGTGGCAAACGGGGGGGGTCTGCACGGCCTTCGTACTAGGGCCCTAACGCCAGGCGTGTGGACTTCAAAGCCCCCTGTCGGTCCAGCTCCCCGGCTGATATTCCCTCACAGCTGTGGCCCCTCCCTCCAGCCGGCTGGCGCTGGCCCTCCGCTGGCCCGACCCTGCCTCAGGGACCACTAGAGCCTCTCGTTCTCCCTGAAAACGCTGGAATACATTTCTTTCTCTTTTTTATCCCTCTCCTATAACCTCTCTCATTCCCCAAGCCAACTCTAGTCCCCTCAAGCGGCAAGGCCCACTTTTGATTTCCCTATAAATCCTGGTTATGGAGCGAGGAAGTGACTTGATCCCATTATTCTAGTAGTATAAGAGCGGCCAGAGGTGATTCGGAATAAAACTGTGACAGTCTGGGATGTCCGTGGAGATGCCAGATAGTAGAATTGTGACATGTTGCAATATTCAAAGTTGAGCTGTATGTCAAAGCAGTAGCATGCTGCAGAATGACAATGTGGCCTAATTGCAATCAAAAGGCAATCCCTTGTCTCACCAGAACAATTGTTCCAGATTTACCTTTGGAAAAGCAGAAAGCCTTTTTGGTTGGACACATAGTGTGTAGTGAGCATGCACTGCTGGTCCTTTAATGTGGATAGTGAAAGAGCTGACAGGGATGCTTCCATTATTTGCCATTCTTGAGGTTATTGCCAGTGAAAATCAAGTAAAATCATTATCGCCATGCAACAGGGTCACAAAATAATATTTTCAGGTAGCACAATTTCGCAAATCAAATTTTTCATTATTGCTTAACACATCGGAATAGAACATGTGTGATTCCATTAGATTAACCTTGTTTAGAGCCATATCGGTATACACAACAGATGCCATAACCTTATACAGATTGCTATACTAACTCGCTGATTGCTTGAGGTAAGATTGCAGTTATTGCAAATAATTCATTTTTGTCTTTCACCAAAGATTCGGTGCTTGGATTCTCTTCCCATAGATTCTGAAAGAATACAAGCAAGCCTCCTATTGCATCCAACCTCATCATGGTCCAAATGTTCATTCATCTACATTAAGATGTTTTTGCCATGCTTGTTAGTGATTGGGATATGTCCCTCTACACAGCCCCTGGACTTCGAGACCAAAAGATCTTATACACTGAAGGTTGAGGCTGCCAATGTTAGATTTGAACCCAGTAGTGGAGGGCCCTTCAAGGACACAGCCACAGTGAAGATAGCGGTGGAGGATTCAGACGAGCCTCCTATCTTCTCCAAGGCTACATATGTGCTGGAAGTGGACGAGAACGCGCCCATCAACACTGTCATAGGAACAGTCACGGCCCGAGACCCTGATGTCACTGCCAGCCTTGTCAGGTAAGGAGCGTAACAATGTGTGGTAATGTGTTCTTTATAAGATGGAGGTGATATTTTATAACACAGTGCTCACCATCTCATCCATTACTAGTGTGTGTCACAAATGGCTGAGGAAGGCTAGACATTTTGTAAAAAGGACAACATGACCTCACAACCTGTTTTGTAAACGACCACCATTTTCTAAGAAATTGTACAAATGACATTTTTGTTCTCTTTCTACGGTCTACAAGAAGGTCAGCCTGAATGAGCCCCAACACACTCTAGCTCCCATGTCGCGTGTCATTTGAACTCATCATGTTTGTCATTCGGCACCTGCACTTTGTGAGGTTGTGAGTTTTGCTGGTTGTGAGTTTTTTCTGGCTGTAGTTTCTATCCACCACAAGCTCCAGTTCATCATCAACTTGCATATTAAATTTAATAGTCTATTATAGTCTATACGTTGGTTATACAAGAAATGTGAAAACCAACTCACAGAAAGGTATTTGCAGTTGTGTTGCTTTTGAAATAACTGTGGAAACCAGTTTCTAAATTACAACTTAGCCAGTGTTCAAATCAAATGTATTTGTATAGCCCTTTTTACAAGCAATGTCACAGAGGGCTTCACATGCGCCCATAGAACTGCCCCTCAACCAACCTAAACCCTCAAGGAAGACAAGGAAAAACTCTCCCAAAAAACGAATTTCAGTAAAAATGGAAGAAACCTTGGGAGGAGCAATTTGGTTAGGGATCCCCTCCTCCAGAGACGGTTGGTGAATGAGAGATGCAGAACAGAGGATAAACATAGTCATACATCAAGAAAAGGGCCAATGGGTGTTGATACACACAAATATAAAGTTCCACTCAGGTCAGAGTTGGCGAATGTCAGTTTAAACAGTGGTAGCCACAGGGCTGGGGTCCTGAGAACAGCGCTGCATCGCAGGACAGCCAGGTAGAGGGACAGGAAGCGAAGGGACCAGGAACTCCCTGTCGTCCGTCAATGGAGACCGATGTCCACTTGGCGACTAGGTCCAATGTTGGCAGACCGTCATAGACTGATGTCCACTGGCCACCAGTTCCAACATTGGCAGACCGGCGACCAGGCAGATGTTGACAGCTCAACACCCCACACCACAGGGGATGTGTGGAGGGTGGCATGGAGTGGGGACAGAGAAAGAAGGAATTAGAGAATGCAAAGGAGCAACTAACAGTTACAAAAACAGTAAGGGTGATGTCCCCACCGGTCAAGTGTGAACTAATGTAGCAGTTTAGCAGACAAGAAAGGGTAATTTCCTTAGCCCTAGACACCAAGACAGCGCCAGCCCCACAAAATTGTAACATTAAATCTGTTCCAGGGAAGGGAAGCTCGAAATAAGACTGCCATGTCCTCCGTAGTCTCCAACCAGCAACAGAAACAATACCAGTAACAATCAAGTTGACTTTATTTGTAAATTCAAGTTATATGATACCCATGCAGACATAACAATGCTTGGTTTGTAATGACATTTTAAACTAAACATACAAGCACACACACAAAGTTCAGCAGCCGTAAAACTGATTAAACAGAAAGGTTTTTAATAAAGCTTTGTCGAAACTGTGTCAGCCTCCTTAATTGAAACAGGGAGTTTGTTCCAGAGCATAGGTGCTCTATATGAGAACATCCTGCCCACAGCGTTTTGTTTTGTTGATTTTGGGAACCACCAGATAGCCGGCATCTTGGGATTGTAGTGTCCTTATTGGATGATAGATTTTTAGGTTAGGAGTAGGACTGCTCTGGCTTGGACTGGGAGCCAGTGTAGGGAGGCGAAAGTAGTATAATGTGGTCGTATTTTCTGGTGTGACGGTGTTGGTTCCTTAAGAAGTTAGTTAGAAGATCCAACTGACTGTGGATCAGGATAAAGCAGTGACGTCATAACCATAGCCAGACATGTCTTGGTTTATGACTTTGACTGCTGCATTCCAGTTGTGTGACTTATTCTTGGAAATACCACAAGGGCACCTTGAGTACAGGTTATATAGGCAATTTCTGTCCGTCCACCTTCGCGTTTCATTAATTCTCCAGTGACTCAAGGACCGCATTCCCAGGACAACACTCAACAGGTTGTGTAATTGCATGTGGCATCGAGTGCAGGCTGGGAATCCTAGATTGGGTTTTGCAAAGTGCAGGGGAGTTCATCGTGTGCTGCATCTTTCCGATGAGAGATGAGAATACAGAGTTTACCCTTAGGGTCCCGTGTCCCCTTTAGAGGGGAATACATTCCGTGTGTTTCTTTCACCACACTATTCGGTGACCCAAATTTGTTCATACTTCCTCTGTTTTTTCTCATTGGTCTAGTATTAACTGGTTGTATTAAAGCACAGTCCCTTGAGTAGCACTGTTGTGTGAAAAACAGTGCCGTCCCAAAGGTTTTGATCATGCCCATTCTTTGGTTTGTTGTTGTGCGCACATATTACAACATTGTATGTTCTCTTGATGATGGAAATATTAGTTTCAGCTTTTGTCTTTTTGAAAATAGTTTCCTGTATCCCTCAATGCTAACCTGGTATGAAAACTAAACTGGATTTTATATACTTAGCATATTGCGAGGGAAATGGCACATTTTCAGAAGTGAATCGAAGCTTTAGGACATCATGCCATTATGAAGAAGTCTTGCGCCAAAAAGCTTTCAAGCAATCAGTGTTCAACCATAGCGGCGGAAATGTTTTTGATAGAAAATTCTGTATTTAAACAGGTTCTTTTTAGAACATTTATTTATTTTTCTTTTCAGCTGGACAGAAAACTGGCCCATTTTTCTGTTTTCTTTTTTAACATATAAGTGGTTAATGTGACATTACGTTCCCAGTCTGTCAACTGAACTGAAGTCTCAGAAAACACGTGCAACTCCACTTATGATACAGGAATAAAATGGCCTGACATTTCCCTGCCATTCGTTTCCCAACACTGATTTCTCACCCTCAAGACAAATGTCAAAACATACATTTTCTCCAGACATGGTGATGGTTCATCAACAATGTCAAGTTCTGTATTCTCATAAATGATCTGAACACATGGTGCTTAAAATTACATTGCATTTCTTAGACACTGAAATAATAGCTTTACCTTTACATTATATTTCATTGTTTACTTTATATACTATCTGCAGTGTTACAGCATGATGCTGGGTAAATTGTCTTACACTCCAATTTCCTCTACCCAGTGTGACTTTGAGCCTTTCTTCTCTGAGATGAACAATCCCTCAGCTAGGTCTAATGCCTTCTACTAAACACCATTCTGGTTGACTCCAGTAATACTCTTCCAGCCTTTACTCTTGTAGTATGTTTGAATATTATTCTCCTCATCATTGTCTTTTGAGGCATGAGAACTTAGTTTTCCAGTTGTGGATATACTGTAACACTCATCAACTTTTCAATGGGGTCATAGGAAGTCACATTGAAAATAATGAAAAATATGTAAAGAGATGCATGTGCGACCTCCATACATACTTAAAGGTCCCACAAATGAATTGATGAATACATTTATTATTAATGTAGGGCATCCTTTATAAAAACTCCCTTACTTTTCAAACAGAACATGACATTTATTGCAAAATTTGATATTTTCACCTGCAAATCTCCATCATGTTTGGTTTGCTTTGATATTATTTACCAGATGTTTGTTTATATTAATTTTACCTGATATTAGTTTAACAGATTAAATATGTCTGCTGGAAGTAAGGTATGACAAAATGACTTTCAGTCTCATGTGCATGTTTTGCATGCATGTGATTTAATCTTTAATTGTCTTCATGGTATCGTAGTAGAGTAAAGTTTGCGAAGGTTTACTAGATTCAATCTTTAGACACTTTGACTGTAATTGCTGTTCATGTAGGCGTTGAGGAGATCATTGTGCCAGAAAGGTTGTTTCCAGTCTGTCCCAGGTATTGTGGATCAGATTGCTCGCTTTTCTTCAAGCTTCGCTGCACTGCTGTTTTCTGTATTTGACAGCCGACATGTAGCATATGGCTATACAAGGAGTCATGCAAAAGAGAGGGTTTAAGTTGGATGCAAAGGCAATGTTAAGTAGATGTTGTGTAAGAGTACCACTTTGTGTGTCTTGGATATGCTTACATTTTTTTCTATACATTTCTTGAAATAAATTTAGCCACATAAGCAACTGGTCAGCGCTATAGAAGATAGCAAAATTAGTTCTACATCTGTGACAGTCCTAGGGGAATGTCTGACCTAATAACAAGCAGAATGTCATGGATGCATTGGTTCTCTTTTAAGAAAAAAAAAGTTTGTTCTTGTTCTGCTCTCCCTATTTTTACACACACACACACACACACACACACACACACACACACACACACACACACACACACACACACACACACACACACACACACACACACACACACACACACACACACACATTCTCATTCAGACAAAACAACACATATGTAAGAAAACACCAAAATCATTTTGAATGTCCTATAGACCCCTAGTGACTATCACTGACTGTATGGCATATAGATAGAAGTCTCAGAGATTCTTCCAGAATGAGGAGGTTGGCATGTTTAATTCAGTGAAGTTTGTTCTATTTATATCAGACTTATGATATTCCTACATTGTCAGTCCCCCAGACCTTGTATTAGGACACTGTTGTTAGTTTGTACACCAATTTGATGGTAGTGAATATGTTCAATAAAGGTCATTTCAATGTCATTTTACAGATCTCACTCTGAGAATAGTAAGAAATAGATTGCACCATGGATTGCTTCAAAATCCAACAAACACGACATCCACATTGCACATAAGTAGGGAGTCAGGTGCCTGAGCGGTTAGGGAATCGGGCTAGTAATCTGAAGGTTGCCAGTTCGATTCCCAGCAGTGCAAAATGACGTTGTGTCCTTGGGCAAGGCACTTCACCCTACTTGCCTCGGGGGGAATGTCCCTGTACTTACTGTAAGTCGCTCTGGATAAGAGCGTCTGCTAAATGACTAAAATGTAAAATATGTAAGTATTAGGCAAATATACTTAGGCAAACACACACACATACACTTGGATGCTCTATCTACAAGCAGCATACAATATCTGTTTATTTGCTTTTAATTCTTTTCACATCACATTGTCAGTTTGATTGGCAGGTGGCAGAACATTTCAGGGTCTGTCTCCCTTGCTCCACGTGAAGCTGTCAGAGTTTGACTGGGATACACTCAGTCTGCAGGAGCAGGCTCAGACTCCCAGGTGGTTTGGTGCCTGTCTGCCTGTCTTGAAAGTGCTCTGCGTCTGCTGAAAGAGTCCTCCTGGACCCCTCCTGCCCGTCGTCTGAGGGTTTTACACCATTTCATCTCAAAAATGGAAATGTCATGGCTCAATACGTTTTCCTCACAATTGGAATCTGGGGCAATGGATTATTTAATAAATTCCTTGTTAAAAGCTCTTGCACTTGTTGTTAATATTGCAATTGGGGATTTTCGTTTTGTCATCTTGAAAGCACATGGGTGTGTTAACACTGTTTGGTCTGAAAGTGATAAACCATAGAAGAGGAGGAGCAGAGGTCAGGGGGAAGGGACATCCTGTAAGTAACAGATGAAGTGGAAATGATCAACGAGATGAAGCAGATTTGGCATCCATGTTGAACAATTTGTATTTTGTGCATGACATTTTGTGAGGTAGCAATTATGGTGTCCTAGATACAATCACTGATAAAATATGTTTAAATTTTTGACTGGCAAGAATGGTTGGGTAGCCTTCGAACACTATCCTGTCACAATTCAGGCACAGAAAATATAACAAAGAAAAGTGAGACTGTGTGCGGTGTTGATCTAAATGGTTCCTTAATAAACCTATTAGGACGACGTGGTAGATGATGGGTATGGTGAACTCAAGAGATCAAAACAGCTCATGAATGACCTCAACACAAGAGACACATAAAGGCAGACAGATATCCAGTTTTTCTTAAAAACAACCGGCCTATTAGACCCAATAGCACTTTTTGCCTTCCCCTGCTCATCTGAAGGCTTTAATTAATCCTTAGATAATAATTATCGACTTCCTCCTGCTTCTCACTGTGTTTGTCGACTGGAACCTCTTGATGGATCCGCTTATCCAGAGACCTTCGGGATTGTTTAGTAGGGTTAGCTGTGTATAGCATGCACACATACTGTGTGTGAGTGTCTGTGTGCTTCAGAGAGTGTGTATTTGTCTGTGTGTGTGTGTGTTGGGTTGAAAGGCTGAGTGTGTGCAATTCTTGATGATTTTCTCTCTATTTTCAGGTACTTCATCGATCGACACACAGATCTGGAGAGGCAGTTCAATATCAACGTGGATGATGGAAAAATAACATTGGCTAAACCATTGGACCGAGAGACAGATATGTGGCACAACATCACAGTAACTGCTACTGAAGTCCGTAAGTAATATTTCAAGTGGAAATCTTTACTCTGTTTTGTAATCGGTAGCATTATAATAACATGATAACCAGTCAGAAAACAAAGAACAGATGAGAAAAACTAGGTGTTCACTCTCAAAACATCTTAATGTACCAAAAGAGGGAGTAAACATCTCTTTTCATGGCTGCAGAGTAAAGTGCAAACTATTAGCAAAGTAGTCCAAAAAGTTAGTCTGATATGATTTAACTGAATCAAGTTGCTCAGCAGTCAGTTTGTTTGAGCAAGTACCTGAAGACATTTCAAATAAGCCGTTTCAAGTCGAGCACAGAGTGGCTTGTTCCAATGCCAGCATCCATTAGAGAAAAAAAGAACGTCCGTGATCCAGGAAACGATACAAAATCTCCCAGGCAAAACCACCACAAACAACTCAAAACATTGCAAGCACATTGTTTCATGGGGCTGTACATTAAGATAAAACCATATGAGATGTTTACACTATTGAAAGTAATGTTTACAAATGTTGTATTATTATTGTTTTTATTATTATCCATGTTTGAATTGTCACACACAACAAAAGCCAACATATATATTTTTTTAAATATATATTTGTTCTTCTTTTTGGATAAATCAAAGGCTGATATTTGTAAAGCAAGCATATTTATAGAAGACTGGTAGTGATGTCAATCTTTCTTCACATGTAACAAGTTTGTCTTTTCTCTGCATATTTAACTGTCTTCCATGCCCTTTGGCAAAGTGGCTGTGACTCAAGATAGTACTATTGCTGCACTTGACTCATAGGAAATATCCCAAATAAATAAGGCTGTTTGCTATTCTTCATGATGGCGCATGGCGATGGTGTCTGCTCTGGCGTGAAGCGGAAGAGATGTGTTCCCAGTTCTATTTCACCACCATTTGCCACCCAAACGGGACGTTCTGCATCTTGCACCAGTTGACATCTGACTAATCAGATTCTATTTCCCCTCTGTCGCCGAACGAAAGTCACTTAAGCAGGGTACACAGAAAAGGCCCTTCCCCTCTCTCTCCTGCCTACTCTGTCCATCTGTCACTGTCCATCAAACTGTCTTTTCCACTTTTCTTCTCTGTTTCCTTGCCTTGGTTCCTCTCCTGTGCGATAAGCTGCTAGCTGCTAGCCATATGCTGTATACTGGATGGGATTGGAGTTGTCAGAAAAGTGAGGAGTGTTGAACTTCATGGTGTCCCTCTCCCAGAAAGTCACATTAGTACTGTAGTACGTAAACTAATTATGTGTACAACCATGTTTCTTGAAGCATCTAAATGTTTCAATCAAAATATTCAATTTATGTGATTGTTCCAAATTGTCTGAATGCAAATACACCGTAATAACTGCACAGCATGTCCTTACAGCTATAGTGTGCCAACTAGCTGGCAAGACCAAGTTCTATAGTTTACCTCCAGTGCCATCAGAATGGTTGACATGGATCACTCTGAGGACCAAATTAAAAGATAATTGCTGTAAAAGTTAGTGGTTGCAACACTGATTAAATACAATCATTTACAGGGTCTCTCAAAAGGGACTGTCAATTACCGGCTATGAATAATTCCAATAAAAATCTAATCTAATTAAATAGCCCTTTATTGTCTTTTTAGACTTTAGCTGCCATTGAAACATTAATATGCATGTTTTAACCCTCATGTATAAAACATGAGCGCTTACAGGGGATTTCAAAGCACTTTGAATGTGATTTTTTCTGGTCCCCAGAATCCTGTTTTGCATTCTTGATACCAGCTAAAACTCAGATTGATGTGGTGTCTCAACTGTCTCCGGGAATGAAATAAAGAAACAAAAAAGTGAAATCTAGGTCATGGAATTTACCTGGGATTTAATTTGCTGCTGATGTGCACTGTCCAATTGTTTTCCACTTATCATCTGTATTATACTCTCTCTCTCTTTCTCTCTCGCTCTCTTTCTCTATCAGGAAACCACAGTCAGATATCTAGGGCCATCGTAGCCATCCGGGTACAGGACATCAATGACAATGCCCCAGAGTTTGCTGCAGAATATGAGGCCTTCGTGTGTGAAAACAGCAAACCTGGCCAGGTAAGGAGAATTTATCAAGGCTGCCAGTGGCGTATCCCCCACCCCCCACTCCCCTCCACCACCCCCACACCCCCCAGTAATGATCAGCCACAGTGAATTATAGCCTATTTATTTCACTGGGAAAGTATAGAGAAGGGAGCGTGGCCTTCTTTTGAAACAGTCCTCCCCAGACACAATGTGTGGGACCATGGGGAATGAGAGCAGTCAGAAGTGATCAGAGTGGATCATAATTCAGGGCTGTCTTTCATGTCCTCCTCCAGATGGCACAATGCATCTCCAGCCAAAATTCCTGGACAAGTGCTTAGTAATCTCCTTCGCATCAATCCTATTTCATACAGAGGGCTCGCTCACGTACAATGGGAATTGAAGAAAAAAGAGAGGACCAGTAGGGCTGAATTCTAATTTACAATCAATCACAAAGACATACAGCTTAAAAAGACCCATGATGACAGATAAATAGATAGATCCAAGATGCTGAAAGTGTGCCAGATGAGACAGGTTCTCATATATGATCCTCTCAAACTTTTGGAATGAATGAGGCATATTTTTTTATCTCATCCGTGCCAGTGTTACAGTCAGACATGTTGTGATGGAGAAAAAATAACTGAGTATTGAATTACTTGGCTTTGCCCCCAAACCCTATTCGGTTCCTTCTGTGTTTCTTTAGGTTATTCAAGTTCTTACTGCCATCGACAGAGACGACCCTGTGCAGGGACATTACTTTGAATACCGCCTCATCCCGGAGATGCTGAACAACCCAAACTTCACCATCAAAAACAACGGAGGTGAGGAGAAAGCGACAAAAACATACGACATTCTTAAAACTTATTTTCCTATTTTGTACACATCCTCGGGCATGCTTAGTCCAAACGAAGACAAAATGTGGTGGATTAGTGTACCCTGTAGTTAGCAGATGTGCCATTGTCTGGACACCAGATATTCTTTACTCCCCAGTGCATTTTGAAAGAAAGCAAATGAGTGGCATCCAAATGGTGTTCTGGAAAAGTCTTGAGGCTCAATGTAGGGTGACTTCCTGAGAGCTGCTGTAGTTTAGCAGATGGCGCTAAATTAGTTTGCTAAATACTGTGATTGGTTTAACAGCAGACTTGCTGGACTTCTTCTCTTACCCCTCCCCCGATTCCCTCCCTCAATACCCTGCCTCCTCTCCATTACTTTGTGTGAAGAGCTTCACCCTGATGTTGCTTAGTATTTTCAAAGAGCTCGAGGCAACAAGTCTTCATCTGGTACTGCCCGTCTGTTTGGATGCAAAGGCTGGAGGCTGTAGGCAGGAGGAACTACTGTGTGTAGTTCTTAGCAGAAGGAACGCACGTATATGATAAAACTGGGACATCAAATGGATCAACCTTTTTTATTTATTTGTTATCTAAATCGAAACCTGCCACCATGGAAACAGGTATATTAAGCAGCCAACACGATAAGACGCTGGAAACTTACCTTGGGTCAACCTCTTCGCGAAAGAGAAAACAGGCAACATTCTTCTTGATTATGATATTGCCTGTTGATTATACTATACTATATTATTTATGTATAACTTTTTTATTTGTATAAATGCTTCTCCCATAGACCCCCAGGACCCAAATCCTCATAGAAGACAATGGAAAACTCTTTCTAATCCAAGTTCCTAAAAATAAAACAGTAATTACCTGTGACACGTCTAGTTTGAAGGAGCAAGACCCAAGTATATTGTGGGAGTCAGGTGGCTGAGCGGTTAGGGAAGCGGGCTTGTAATCAGAAGGTTGCCAGTTCGATTCCCGGCCGTGCCAGATGACGTTGTGTCCTTGGGCAAGGCACTTCACCCTACTTGCCTCGGGGAGAATGTCCCTGTACTTACTGTAAGTCGCTCTGGATAAGAGCGTCTGCTAAATGACTAAATGTAAATGTAAACCCTGGTTCTTGGTGTAAACATGTACACACTACTGTCTCAGGTATAAACAGCTCTCGGTGGAATGGTGTATTGGATGTAAAGCAGAACAGTTGAGTCAAGTAGCAGTGGTGTATTTGGAGCCCATACATGACTATTCAAAGCCTTTCTGAAGTGTCAATACTTCACAAGAGAGAAGTGAATCCTCCACCTCTCGTGTGGCTATTTCCATCTGTGCGCAGCACAAGAAGCAGAGGCACTCCAGGGAAGAGTCACGGCCCCTGTGAATCTGTATGCGTGTGTGTTTTGTGATGATGTGTCTAATTGTAACTGTGCTCTGGATGGAAAGTAGTCCACTCCCACAAGGGAACAGGGGTTAGGCAGTAGCCGCAGAAGAACCTGACCAACAGCACACAGGATGTTAAGGACCCTAGCCATTCTATTTCTGTGTTAGTTAAAGTACTTAGGAAATTGCTCCTCCGCCTTCTGTAGACAATCAATGGACCATGCAGCATGTTAGAGCTGGAATCTGAATAGAGTTGCCACGACATTCAAGAAGGGATCAAATGCCAGTTGCATCTGGAAATACAGCTAATGAACACAGATTTCAGTTTAATTAACTTATTTCATTCACGGTCTTATTGTTGTCTCTCATCTACGCAGACAATACCGTTAGCGTCTTGGCCAAGCATGACAATTTCCGACGACAGAAACAGGAAATGTACCTTCTACCTATCATTGTGACGGACAACGGGAACCCACCAATGAGCAGCACCAACACTTTGATCATCCGAGTCTGTGGATGCAGCAAGGAGGGAATTGTCCAGTCATGCAACGTTGAGGCCTACGTCCTGCCTATTGGTCTCAGCATGGGAGCTCTCATCGCCATTCTGGCCTGCATAATATTGCTTTTAGGTATGCCAGTTCAATGCAGATGTATTCACTTTGTCTGACCTGTAAGACAAAAGTTTACACCCATGGGATGTACAGTTTATAGATATAAAGCTGATCCAGGTCACATGCTTATTATGTCACTCATATTCACTTATTCACTTCACATACTCATATTCACTTATTTTGAATATCTGACTTGTACCGTCTGCTTTCTAGACTACAACAAAGGTAACATTGTCTGGTAGACTTTACAAATTACATATTGTATTACTCTGTTTGACAGTGATCGTGGTGCTGTTTGTGACACTGAGGCGACACAAGAATGAGCCTTTAATCATCAAAGATGACGAGGATGTGAGGGAGAACATAATCCGCTACGATGATGAGGGCGGCGGCGAGGAGGACACGGAGGCCTTCGACATTGCCACGCTGCAGAACCCCGACGGCATCAACGGATACCTTCCACGCAAGGACATCAAGCCAGACCTGCAGTTCATGCCTCGACAGGGCCAACATTCCGGCCCTAATGGCGTAGACGTGGACGAGTTCATCAACGTTCGACTTCACGAGGCCGACAACGACCCCACAGCCCCGCCTTATGACTCCATCCAAATCTATGGCTACGAGGGAAGGGGCTCCATCGCCGGGTCGCTAAGCTCCTTGGAGACGGCTTCGTCTGACTCGGACCAGAACTATGACTACCTCAGAGAATGGGGTCCACGTTTCAGAAGACTTGGGGAACTCTACTCCGTAGGGGAAAGTGACCGAGAGACTTGACCTTGCGATCTTAAGAGACCCCTTTGATTTTTTGTCCACATACTTGTGTATTAATGCTAGGGGATGTGCCGGCTTTTAGAAACAGCTGTTTAAAAAAGGGGGCCACCTTTTTGTATTCTTCTTAGGGTGAAGTAATAGCAGTCATCTACCACATCAAGCGCATTGTAATTGTTGAGACAAACTTAACAATGTTTATATTAAAAGATCTATGATTCTTGTGGAGTGTAACTTAGATTCCGTCGTGGAGTGTCTTGCAGTTTTTTGGGTGTTTTGTCATTTGCTGTGACTGCCAGAGGCATAAAGATCCTGGAATTCTGGTAGTCGTTTGATGAGACGTGACAAAGAGAAGTAGAGCAAGGTAATTTAGAGATGTTTGACAGCCAATCGGACACACTGGAAGATGGACCACTGAGGCCACCGAACGAGAACAGCTACTTCCAATTGGTCTCTGAGCAAGAACAGATTCTTCTGATTGGTCTCAGAGCAAGAACAGCTACTTCTGATTGGCATCTGGAGTAACAACAGTTTATTCTGATTGATCTCTGAGCAAGAACAACTACTTCTGATTGGCAACTGGAGCAACAACAGCTACTTGTGATTGGCTCATGTCTCTTATCTCTACACAATACCCAGTCAATCGAAGAAAAAAATATTAGGAAATGAAAAAAAAAGCAATACTTGGTCTAAGTTACAATGTTGAATGTATGTCTGATTTGAGAAAGCAAAAAGACAACCACAAAAATATTGGCTTTAAGAATTTGTTTAGATATCATTTGATATGGTAACAGGTGGCTGCGTTTATAAACTATCTGAGCCGAAAGGCTTGCTTTCTACAACTATTTGTATTTACACGCTCCGGGTGTGGGTCGCAAGTGTTGTTAGCCTAAAAATGACTGAAGCAAAGACAAAAAAAGAATAATGTAGAAACTTTGAGGCCTTCTTTTTACAGAAGCAAGCATTATATACTGTTGTACTCTGTTTTTTGACAATGAACGTGTTGATTCTCATAATTGTTCTATGATTTTTTCTTTGTATACCTGTTCTGATATAATTTATCTCCTGTGCTAAACCTCTTGAGTGTTTTTAACCATCCTTTCATGCAACTTTTCTTCCTGCCGTGAATACAGCCAAAACAGATCTTCAGATATTGTATTTAATGATTTCAGCATTTAAAGAGAACTAATTACTGTACATTTAACCGTGACACACAGATCATAATAGCTTTGTGGAAGAGGAAAATGTTATACATACCTACAGTGTGTAAACTGTATAATGTATCTATATTCAGTATACAGTTACTAATGGCCATTTAAGCACAATAGCTAGGATGATTTAAGCGTTATGGATATTGGACCCTTCTCAGTGTTGCATTTATTTAATAAACCCTGATTTCATTAGCCCATGAAAATGATGATACAAATTCAGATACTTGTGTATTGTGCTTACACTGTATGATAGTAGATAAAAGATGACTTGTTCTGTATATAGAGTTACTGCTGACGTCCTTAGCTTTCATTGACGTGGTAGGTTTTGTCTATGCACGTTAGCTCTTGCACATGATGAGAATCAAAAATGGCACTACAGCTGCGTGCATACTCAATTTGTACTGATACAGTATTATGGCAGTTCTCAGTAGACTTACAATATATATGAAATAGTCTTACATGCAGATCATATTTTCTACTGTGCTTTAATGCTTATAAACGTGTATGTTTAATTATTTACTCCCTGTACTGTAATCTAAGATACCCTGTATTGTTTCCTACTTTGTGAAATATATTTTTATAAATATTGCTGAATGGATATTGTTTTCCTTAAGTTCAAACATTTTCGACAAATACTGGTATGCACACAGGTGTGCATGTTTGACCGAGACAGGTTTTTAACGTCTAAGACCGTTTAAGAGAAAACTCACTCGGTTTGATCTCTTCAGTTATTTGTTACAGTTATTTGACAATACAATACATGAATATCTTCATAAAATCTAAGTAAATGTAAAAACATCCTTTCTACAACCATAAAGCTTAGCTGTAACTGTACAACCCTGCTTGTTGTAGTCCAGAATACTTTAGTATTTGTACAAATGCAGAATGAAAAATGACCAGCATACACATTACTGTAAGAGGAACAGCAGGTGTATAGATGGCCAAAATAACATAAGTAAGAAGCACTGACAAACAGAGTGATTAAGAAGCTGTAGGTTTAATGTTTGAGTGGCTACAACAGTTTCATTATTGGATAGTTTGAAAATGAACAAATACACCTTCAAGTCAAATGATGTAATCAAAATATTGAAGTTGTGAAATGGTAACCTTTGATGCTGTGTCGTTAGTCTACTTGTGGTCTGCAAATTCCAAACCCTTTCCCAAACCCTGTGTCTCCTTACAGTCTCCTATTGGTTAAAACATTGCAGAATGTTCAACACAATTCTGTACATCAGTAATTGGTAACCATTCAAGTCTCATCAAAAGTGGAAAATAGAAACCTTGCCAGTGCTTTGTGTTTCATATTGTTTTATTACATCTCTAGAGATTTGGAAAAAAAAGTTTATCATGGGGAAGGACTTGATTACATAAAGTAAAGTTGGATCCATTGTCTGCTTGTGTGTTATGCACTAAGAATCATCTACCCCTCATTGTGTTACCAAACAAAAGAGAGGATTAGAGGCATGTCAGTTTTTCTGTTCTTTCATGAATCTTCTTAAAATATATATTTATTTCTTGGAGACAGCTAATCCCATTGAAAGATTATACTTTACTTCAATCTTATCATCAGTCCTTTCATAATAAATAACAAAAGCTTTTGATCTTGTCAATTACTTACTGCGGTTGAGTGAATATCTATAGTTTCTTCACAAATATGCATGAACACACAAACACACACAAACACACAGATGTATTTGCATCTGATCCTATTTAATAGTAATCCCCTCTCCAGACAATAACAGGGTTATAAAGTAATATTCAAGTTTCCCACTGTACATGATGTCCAAGGGCCCACACACTTTACACACCTTATTAAATCACAACATCCAAAACATCTGTTTGACTCCAAAACCAATCACCACACTTTGTCATTGTCTGATAAGCTATCTTTGTTTCATCAAATCTTTCATCAGTTATGATTAAACTTAAAATGTGATTCTATTGATGTCTCATAAAAGTCCATCAAACAATGCATTGAACTTATTTTAGATTACTTTGATCGTTTGATTTGGCAAACAATAGAGAAAACATTAATAGAGTTGAAGCACGTACTATAGAAAAAATATAATATGTGTGTTGATTTGTACAATATTTTGTATACCATTTGTAAATGAGTAACTGGACTATCAAACAATAAGAGTTTGCTGTGGAAACAAATCAACCATTTAGTTGGAGCAAAACAACTGACCCATTGTTTCATTTGACATTGCATAATTATGTGTTTTACAATGTTACATTCTCAGGTGATGGAAGGTTGAGGTTGTTTGTTGTGATAAATAGTTTACTAACATGGTGGTACTGGTCATGTACTGGGGAGTGTTAATTGACTTGCTCCTGTAATTAGCCTTCTTTTGCACTTTTATTGAATTATACAATAGTGTACAGATAGTGTGTAGAACATCACTTGGCCTTAACTGTTGACTTATAGTGTTAGATTTGTTGTGGCACTTACTAAATGCATTATTTTTACATCGCTTTGGATGAAAGTCTGTTAAATTAAATGGAAAAAAAGTACATTTAAGTTGTCACTTCCATGGCAACTCCCAGATGTTCTGACTCAATGTTGACTGTATATTGTCACAATGTTGTAGCTACAGTCGCTACTGTAGTTTAAAACATATGTACCATCTTACCTATGCACCACTATACCTCCCTGACTACTCACTTCTGTCACTGAAAAAATGATTCTGTTTATCTCTGAACCATACACCACTCTACTAGGGGTTGGAAGTTTGGTGTTATGAGTTCAGAAATAAACATTTGAATTATGATCTCTTCAAGCACTTACAATAGATGTATTGTAAACTGTAGAGATGACAGTTTGATCATACTATTTATTCAATAGTTTTCACCTGCCATTTTGTAAAATGGCAAGGATAAGCAAGATATTGGAAATTGTCAGAGAATCCAATTTCTCCAGGTATTGTGAAAGGGTATACTTCTTACCACCAATAATAAGCAGTTTAGACACATTACCCAGTCCCTGATTATCCCTGTCAACTGTTGTTAACGTAAAATACAGCAAGAAGTTCCTGATATACCTCTGGGATCACTATGGCAACTTTGCAATGAATATGGTGGAATCACAGAAACATAACAAGCAATGGTAACAGTCCTCCCACCAAACTACAGTATGTGACAAAACCCTTGCTGTGTAGAAAGCACAAGATTTGTATTTATTTTCGTCTTTCTTCTCAGATTCCTGATGATACTTTGACAGGGTGTCTTTAAAATAGTACTTTGTTATCCTGATGGAGTGTCTTAGCTTCAACCTGAAGGTGGCCTGGTTGGAATCAATAATTTCTGGTCAGAGTGCTTCATACCGCAGCACTTACTCCCTGTCTGCAGGCCTGGTAAAACCCTGAGTGTACTGTAGGAACATGGCCAATAACCACAGGACATTCCTGTTGTTGAGACGCCAGGTTATCATGCTCACTACGTTACCTTCACTGGAAGGACATGTAGTGCCTTATATTTGTGGAATTAAAGTTGATCTACAGTAAAGTGTATAACTGAAAGCTATACTATGTAATAACTACTCTCTTGCAAAAGTAAATACTACAGAAAATACAATGAAGTAAGCAGTACAGTTCAATACTATGACATACATACCACAGTACTATGACATACATAGTACTATGACATACATACTACTATGACATACATACTACAATATTATGACACACATACCACAGTACTATGACATACATACCACAGTACTATGACATACATACCACAATACAATCATTATAGAACGTTCAGGTATTTGTTGCAAAAATAACAAATAAACCTAAAACCTAAAAATCAGTGTTATCTTTCAACAACACAGTGTGAGCTATATAGCTGCATGTTGAGTTCTTTATTATTTAATGAGTTGCTCCAACTCCAGGTTTGGAGGTTAGCTGATCTATCTCCCTGGATTCAGATAGTGTCATGAATATTTCATGATCAATGTAAAGTCAATGAGGTCCTATACAAATCCACTAGAGAGCCAGGCCAATGAACAGGCGAGTGATCTCAAACAGTGTGGGATAAATATTGCATTTTCAAAGACAAGAACGGAAAACAGCATCTGAGAATGAATTGTGACATTTGAAGATGTTTCTCGTGTTTTCCACGAATGGAATTCTAGGTGGTGACAGGATAAATAAAAACATTTGTTCGTTTATATCCCATCCTCTACCACTCCTAAAGCTTTTTAGACAATATACATAGTGCATAGTCAATTGGATATCTCAGACGCCATATATAACATCCTCTTAAAACATAAATTATATGGGACAGCAGGACTAAACCAAGTCCACCCCTACCGCCCAACCACCCATCCACACACTCACCCCCACTCACCCCCCCCCCACACACACACAGACAAACACACCCACACAAGTCAGCTAAAACCAGTGAAAGTGTCCTCCTGCACCACTTTAAACAGAGATCTCTACCTCTCTATATTTGTCTCTCTGTTTTGTCACATATTTGTTAGTGTGTTAGAACTTTGATAGAAAGAACACCCCGGTGACGTTATCACTTCACTAATCGCCAAAGTCCTACAATCGTCGTGACTTTGTGTATTTTGTCTGCAAATCACTATGTCCTAGTGCTCCCTTTTGAGTTGGTGCGACACAGGATAGATGATTATTGGCTCCTTGTACCCCTGCAGCGAGAGGGAGGTATTATAGCATTACAGGAAGAAAGGTTGTATTTTACATCTGATCATTAGCCTTTTCAGAACTAATTATGTCCCATGGGACCCCAAACTCTCCTCTCCTATCCTCTCCTTTCCTCTAATCTTCTCTTCTCTCCTCTCCTATGCTCTGCTCTGATCTCATCTTCTCTTCTCTTTTTTCCTTCCTTCCTTCCCTCCACTCTCCTCTCCTCTGCTCTCACTTTCTCATTCACAATCTAGCAGTGTGTGTGTGTATATGTGTGCATAAGTGGGAGATTGAGTGTGTGTGTGTGTGTGTGACTGTGTGAAAAACTGAAATAAGAGAGGGATAGTTTCCACTACGTTGATGCTTTTCTCCCTTGATTGTGCATCAGTCCTTGCCTATCTCTGAGGTGCAGATGGAAGTTAAAGCAGCTTGATTTCACCTCAGTCTTAAATTTGAATAATATAGAGTTCATTCTTTTGATGCCATGGCTGAGAAGGTAGGGAGCCTCTCAATTTCTCACTTATTTATATGTCTTTCTATAAAAAACAGCAAGGAGGAAGATCCTGTAGAGATTATTTTCAAAGGTGGAGATGGTTGGATGATGTTCCTTCCTTAAGGTAATGTCTGCCTGGATGTTAGGTGTTCTTTAAAGAAAGGGGCGGGTTAAAACTTTATCTTACTGAGTCAGAGTGTTTACAAACAACATTAAAGTTTTACAGATCTAGGAAGATAAGGAATTAATGATGTTGTGTTCAGCTGTGGTGATGGACTGAGGCTCAGGAAGACTCACTCCTGGCCTGCAGCTCACCTCCATTCCATCATGTTCCTTTAAAATGTAACTCAATTTGAAATTTTATGATTAGAGATAACAGGCTTTTGCTTTCAAGCTTGGTGACTAACCTGTGCACAAATTCCTAACAAGGATTTCATTCATACTTTCTATGCAGTTGTTTGCATTTGACCTACAGAATCACCCTAAACCTACATTTCCCCCTAACCACATCCCTTAACCTACAGTGTTCAGAATTTTAATACCTATATAATTTTCTTTACAAAAATAGATAAACTCGAGCGATTGATCCCGTGGACTGTAGATATAAAACACAGAAAAATAACATGCCAAATCAGAGTCAAGAACAAGAAAAGAGAAAAGACAACAAAGAGAGATCAAGAAGCTTTTTGGGAGTCCATGCTTGCTTCGTAAACCCCTCCTCCAGGGAGCTGACTGTCAGTACCAGTGTGAACCAAAGCCGTCAGACCTCCTTGGTCTGGTTGGTGTATCTCACCTCAGAAATCACCCCTAAAATCCTTCTCTTTAAACAGGAGTAAAACCTTCTCTCACACCATGCGTTTGCAGACACAGTTCCAGAAAACCCATATAGACTGAGCTTTGTCTCTTTTTAATTGTATTCCTGGTGGCCCTCAAATTGCTCACTCTTAAATAGCGTAGCTCCCTGTGTAGCTGGATACTAACTGATTACTTGGATGGATTTAGACTGTGCTATAAATTGACATTGGAGCGCTAGGCAGTGGAGCAGAACTGAAGTGCATGTCCCTGATTAGATAAGTATGCAAAGTGCTTGTCTGTCTCTGACATGTGCTGTGCTTTAGTGCCCTCTCAGTGCAGGACCACTTGTCTTGGGGAAGGAAAGAAAGGGTTCAACGGATGAAAATAATTCAAACCCAAGCACCCCCAATTTAATTTAGAGGTTGGTGACTTGTCAGAAATTCCCAGCATGTCCGATGCCTCATTATTAAACAACACAATCATTGTAAAAGCTCTAGAATTTGTATTTTGGGGAACTAGTCTGCCAAGTTCCCAAAAACCTGTCTAGCAAAGCAGACAAATGCTATTTGATTAATTACCTGAATAATGTCACACTATGTAAACTCCCACAGTGTTCAGTCCATGTGCACAGCCATTGTAAATACGACAGCAAGGACAGCAAGAATAAGATTGTTTCCCCTTCATGCTTGATGATCAAACAATACAAGTGTTTTATGAGAATGGATTAGAAACAGCAGTGTTGTGACTAAGCTGGAATGTTTACTCCAGCTTAAATGATGATATGACATAATAGAGATAAAGCTGTCTGTCGGTTTTAATTTTCTAAAGGAAAGAAACAGCTAATCATGACAGTTTTTCTTTTTATGTGAACCAACTCTTTATGTCTATGTTACTCTCTGTCTGCTCCCTTTCTAATTTAATGAGGTGAAACGGCCTTGTGTTGCAGTTTTTATGTGTTTCAATGTTGTCAGCAAGTTCCCAACGCACCCATCTGAATTCAAATGAAAGATGTAAATATAAATCTTACTCTTAGCTGAGCAATTCCATTAAAACCTTATATTATTGAAATAAAGACAAAAACTTACAACGTGTAATTTAATTGTCTGTACTTAGTTCGTCGTAGAGTGGGAGAAAAAGAACTTATTCCATTTTCTAATATCTAAGTTCTAAGTCTTCACTGAAAACCAAATTACTGTTCACATAAATGTATTATTGCATTAAACCTTACATCTGAAAAGGTTTTACTCCAGTGATTTTGCATGAATAAGATACTCCAAAGTAAAATCTAAGATATCGTTCCAATCAGTGTTTCCAAAGCTAATGCACATTGATCAGTAGGTTTTCCTTACACAGGCACATTTTTCCATTTGTGAAATTCTGCAATGATTAAACTCAGAAAGTGATGGTTAGGGTAATGGTTGGAGTTAGGGCTGGAGCTACTACTGGAGTACAGCACGAAGGTACAACAATAAGGCTTGTAATTAGGCTTCCCATGAATTAAAATCCATGCCCTTTTAAAATGTCTGCTGTCCCCAACCTACAGGACAGTGTCACCATGCATGACATTTGTGGTTTAACATGATGCTTTAACAAATCCATTTGTATAGTAAAAAAATAGCACAAACCTTTCCATGGTCTGTGCTTTATTTTTCATCAACCCATTGACTTTACGTTTACACTAACAGAAAGCACTGGTACAAAAGTTGTACTAGTGCTGTTGTGTTTCATTGTGTCCACCTGTGTCTTGTTTGGTTCTGTGTATTTAGGTTACTGTTTTGTGTCCAGACTTTGTCTTGTCATTACCCTGTGTTCCTGTTTCAAAAAAAAAAAAACCTTTGTTCGACAATGCTGGCCGACTCTCCTGCATTTGGGTCCTACTCCACCACTCGCCGTGACACTGCCAGAATTAACTCAGGATCCTTTGGTTACAAGCAAAGTTCTTTAAAGCCCTCCATCACCCCCAGCTACCTGCCTTCTTCCTAATGAAATTCTTAGCAAATTGTTCCAATACAGAATGCCAACAACGATTGCTCTAAGCCAGTGAACAGTACAGTGTATAACTGTGGGCTTAGATGCAGCTATCATTGCCATTACATTCTGTACTGTACACACATCGTTCATGTATTTATAGGCTATGTGAAGGAGGCATCTAATGCAATATTCAGACAAAGGGAGATTTAACAGATACCATGTACCCTGAAAACATGAAACACAAACAATATTTGTCCGACCAATACTTCTAAAAACCATACAACCGGCCACTTTGAGATTAATGACACCCTAGATGCACAAGTGAATAATGTGTAAATCGTATGCTGCTCCTATGATTCCTAGAAGTTATTTGTCCCAGTCTTGACTCCAGCGGTGCTGGTATTAGTGGACACATAGATCCTGACCTGGAGGAATGCCTCAGCCTTGCAGCAGGATCATTATTCCGATGGACGTACCCAGGGTTATAAATAGGCTCATAGAGTTCTTGGGCAGCACACTCTTTGTTGTCAAACCGTCCCTATTTGTCTTATTGATCTGAATATGTGTGGCCAACGCATCCATAAGAAGGACAGGTGGAGAGATGGTTGTGTCTCTCTTTTTTCAGCAAGTCTAGATGCAGGGGAAGTTGCACCAACATTTCAGCATGGCTGAAGTCTAAGTCGATGGATATTTGCTGCTGTTTAGTTTTACATAACCTAAAATATCAAATACTGTACGTAGGCCTTGTTGTGTCTCTACAGGGAAGAACATGAAAAGTTGAAGTCCAGGCACGATTGTAACATGATTTCAGGACCATTGTTCTGGAAAAAAGGCATACTTGTTGGGAAATGTCCCGGCTGTCTGTGAGTGGGTAGATTCTGCAGTGTAGCGTGGGTCTCAGAGAGGTCTGGAATCACAGATGTGGTCTGCAGGGCTCCATGCTTTTAGCCCTCTGTCAGCATCTTTCTTCCACCTAGCATATGTGGAGCCTCAGCCTGGAATGCATCCATGAGGAAGAGAGCTGACCCCAGTCAGAATGAGAGGGAGGAAGGAAACAGGAAAAAGAGACAGAAGTTGGGGGGAGGGGTGGATGTAGAAGGAGGGGTAGGATGGGGGGTGTAGTGGTAGAAAGGTAGATATATAGATGCAGCCTTTGTTAGGTTTTGAATGCTGTCTCAAAGCCAAATCAAAGATCATTTACTTCCCTTGAATATTTCCTCTTTGCACATCTGTGGAAGTCTAAAAAGCAATAGCAAGTTTATTCCCATAACAACACTAATAACATTAGTGGTTGGCAAAGGTATTTAAACTGAAACAGCTTAGGTTGCATCAAATACTGTATAGCGTCAATATCACAATAGGGCCTAGAATAGATGCTATGGATAAACACTGATATATTGCTACAAAGGCTGTTATGTTATTTGTGAAAGTAGAAACATAATAAAAAAGTACACATCTTGAATATGGTAGTCCAGAACTCAACGCTCAGAAGTCTAAAAAGGAGGCCTTTTTAGGGCCTTCACATTCGTCTGTGCTTGGATTCCCCTCGTACCAGCGCTGAGAGACTCAAGGGCCCATGGGACAGACAGGCAGAACTGGTGGGTGGGTAACTGGGTGACCTTTCCCCCCCCCCCCTGACTGATCCTGTCCAGGAGCTCAGGCTCTGCTGGTATTTACATTAACATTTCAATAAATAAGGCTTGGTCACAGATAAAATATTCATTTGACCTTTCAGACAGAATGACTTAAATGCTGTCATGTCATTTAACCTTAAAAATGTACAGAGCAGGACTCAGTGGCGGTGGTAGGCCTCATTACTGCCACGCTGCAGACAAAGCGAGCCTTTGCAAACTGACAGCTTTGTTGTGGTGCAAGGACTGCACCATTGTTCTGTGTGAGAGCTGTTTATGCTGCCCTTCCGCACTGTAAATTTGGTTGGCACTTTTGACAATAAACAACGTGTTTCTTTTAATAAAAACCACACTTGCAGTGTGTGTGCAAACATAGATGCACACACAGACACACACACAGTCCACAAATCTAACCCCGCTAGAAACAAACAAAATAGATGCATGCCCTTTGGGAGCCATGGCAAATGAATACTGTTGACGGAACAATTAGCATTTTAAAGACAGAATAACCTTTACTCAATAAATCATCTTTATTACCCTGGACTTCCATTCTCACCCTGCCCCTGGACCTGTGTGCAGGTGTGTGTGTGTGTGGATGTATGTGTGTGTGTGGCAGGTTAGGGGAGGGGGTGTGAAAATGTGAAAGTGTGAATGCATGCGTTGGCCTATAACTGGAAGCCTGAGGGGAGTGAGGATTCACTCACCCTCTGATTAAACAGGTGCAAATGTAACAGACGTGGTCTTGCTCCGTCAGAGGTATACAGGCCGATGTTCGACCCTCAGTAACTGACTTGCCAAGCCCGACCACTACCAGCTACACCAACGAAAAGCTAGCTATTCGTTGACGCAGGTGGCCTGTTGACATACTTGAGGAGTGAGTTTAAACCGATACACACCTGCTACACAAACACACTGAAAATGCTGCCCAGATGCAGCTGGACTGGTCATCCCTTGACCCTCACAGTACCACCTGGGACGTGCGGTGCGAATTTTGTCCTTTCACGCAAACATACTGTATGTATGGGTCCTGTATAGCCTGATCTAATGATGTCTAACAGATACTGGTTAGTTTGCTGCAAGTTTATTTAGATCATATTGTGAACAATACATCACAGTAACCCATAATTGCATCATGGAATATTGAAGTAGTCCAGGACTTAAGACTTTGTGTGAATATTTAATGTTAATTCCCAACACAACACGTAGAGTTTTAGAGTATAAACAATAAAAGACAATCAGTGGTTGCATTTATTTTTAGTGTAGTAAAGTATTTACATTTGTTTGGTTAGACTGCTAATTCAAGTAAATGTGTATACAGTACAGTTTCTGAAAAGGTCCCTAAAGAAATTGATCATTTAATGACTATTGCACCACAGTGCATTCATAATCAAGAGCCTACCCATATATTTTATTATTTGGCATACATTTGCAGGCAACAAAATATACATAGTATATTATCGAGGTTGGCAACAATTATAAAAACACTTTATAACATTTCCTTGCATCTGTCTTTGTCCTTCTGTTTCTGAATTTCCTCACAGTCTTTCACTTTGTTTCATTTTTACTTTGACTGTTGCTATCCTTCTCTTTTTTCTCCATCCTTCCCTCAAACTGTGCTTACCCTTTTAGGTGAGTCCCCCTGCAATCTCACGGGCAAGTGGAGCTTTTACTGAGGAAAGATAATTAGTCTTCTGTAAAAGCTTGTCCTCCACCTCCGACTGGACAACATCTAGTAGAAGAAGTATCAGATGACATATAAGACTTGTCCGAAAACTTCTGAATGTATTGATTTTATCCACTGTGCCACCCCATATTTTTGGGGGGTTTTGTTTAGTTTTTTGCTAATTAGAAGCATAAAAACGAGCAGCATGAACCAAATACAGTAGTAAGGACTGATGAAAAAACGCGGGGAGAGGCATACAGGCAGGATTGCAGAGATCAAAACGTATTTTCGTCTCAGAAAGCTTACAGGTTATACTCACACATAGGGGAGTCACAAGGACCCAACAAAGACTGACATAAGGAGCAGACATACATACACACCAGACCACACTAGACGCAGGTGAAACAGATCACAGACAAGCTATCAAAGCAGACACTCAAAAGACACAGGTGCCAGGAGTCACAGTGAACATACGGAAACACCAGGGTGGGGCAAAACAAATGAACTCAAACAAGGGCACAGCTGTGGGTGTGACTTTGACTTGTCCCTGCAAATGACGCAAACAGTAAAAGTGTTGAAAGTGACGTATTTGTCACACAATTACAAATGGAGTGATACATGAGTAAAGAGGTCACTTAATTCTTGTGTCAAACATATATTGAAAGCACCACCATAAGGGCTCAACACAAAGTAAATAAACAGCAGACCACCTAAGTCAGCCTTGCCACCCACTCCCAGTATCCAGGCAAGTGTATCCCTCCATCCTCATCTTTCAACTGATCACAAGAAACTGAAATCACAGATAGTCTCGATTTGAAAGCAGTTTTCCACTGCCTATGGACTTATGGGCTGTCTGTCTAGCAGACCCTTTCAGAACACAGCTGCGTTAACCAGCCAGACATGGAATGTCATAAACCAATTTGCGATATTTTTCTCACTCCCAAACTGAACATGCAATCATATAGTAGGTAAATATGGTAAAGATAAACTCCAGGCCTGTAGAGCTGTCATTTTTGTGATTTAATTTCACACATATTTGCACAGGAAAATTACATTTGACTTATCTTATGCAGTCAAGGATCCTGGGTAAATACCAAGTTTCTGGATTCCTTCTTGGATATTGAGAATGAAACATGACCATACTGGGCCATTTAGTAAGTCATAAACAGCCATGTGACAAATAAAGAAAATCAGTTAGGACTAATTGGTTATTTACCAACATTTGACCCGAGAACATAAGTTTAAACAATATGATAGGGTTCCAGTATACAGAAAGTCCATAAAACGATAGATAATTATGAGCAAACACGTTGGCAAATATTCCTATTGGCTTTTAGTTAACTTGGAATGCAGGAATGTAGGAGTTCAAGCTAAACATTGCAAGCATAGAAGTGCCTCTGTCTCCATATCTAATGGAAGCACAATCTGAATTCAGAGATGTGACAAAGTAATCGGCTGCATTAGAGGAGTCAAACTTCAAATAATTTTCCTCTTTCCTGATTGGCGGTATGAAAGATTCAGAGGTAGCCTAACCATAGTGCATATGCCGCCTGTTAGGAGGAGGGGTTTCTCTGCATGATCTCTGTGACGAGGAGAAATTGAAACAGAGCAGAGGTGTAGGAGAGGAAGCCACAGGAGCTCCCCGGCTCCCCTGTTGTGAACGTTATGAACTTGTCTCAGACACAGGGATACCAGAACCCTGGGCTAATACAATATTTATCATGCTCATTGTTGCTGGCACAGACACCGACAATGTATAATGGATCAAATATCTTTGCTAAGCAGTGTTCCCATAACCTTTACCTTGAGGATATGGTTTCTTCTTCTTCCAAGCGGGTCCTTAATTGCGTGTGTGCCGCACAGATACATGTTGCGGATCAAAACGGTCACAGGTCATAACAGGCGTCTTGTGCTGTGGTGTGGTGTGTTTGTCTGTGTGTTTGTTTCTGTTTGTGTCTGTGCATGTCACGATCTTCATTTCCGAGCCCACTTTGCCTGGAGTGAGTGAGTATCTTCAAAGGGATGGAGAACTTGTTTTGAACTACATGCAGGTTTGCATTCTCCAATCCTTTGTTATACTAATCATCCCATGGGCAAACACCGCCGATAACAAAGGATAGAACAACAAGCCGTTATCTTGCAAGAAAACAGGAAAATAGATATCCCCATTGTGCATAATTTAATAGAGCTTCCATTACTACACGCCAATCTAGTGGAGGACACTGACTGGTGTGTGTGTGTGTGTGTGAGTGGGGGGGCGGGCAATGAGTGTGCTTGTGTGAATGATGGGGGCGGGCAGTGAATGTGTGTGTGTGAATGAGGGGGGGCGGGTAGTGAGTGTGTTTGATGGAGAGAGGTAGGGCATAGCACTTCTTACAAACTATCAATAAATAGAAGAAAGTGTTCAAAGGGCATTGTTGTAAACTGCCCTTGGCAATTTTACGTTCAAATTGCAAACATCTATAAATCAGCTTGCCTTAAGACATTTAGAAGGTTTTATATGTTGCAGACTGGAAGTGTTGTGTAGCTTATGTATGTTGGCCCCAAGGTATGAACACGTGTTCACAGTGTGAGGATGGTTTACGATATGTCTGTAGGTGCCTTTGTGTGAAAGAGTGTGTGAACTCCAAAGTGAAATCTGTGTTAACTGACCATATATGCATATTGGCTTTATGGAGGAATTGTGGTGGTCAGACACCCACTGGTCCTCTAGAGTAGAAGCAGGCAGGAAGGAAGAGTCAGGGAGGTAGAGTGGCCGGGAGGCAGTGGTGTGAAGTGAAGCAGGGTGGGAGTGTGGCAGAAGCAAGAAGATGCAACAGGAAGCCAGGCGGATGCTCCTCTGAGTGAGACCGTAGCTGGCAGCTGCCTCTCTCTGCATGGTCTGACCAACCTCCAGGGCCCAGACCACCCCGACCAACTCAGGCACCAGAGACTACTCTTTCACCGAGACATCATTCAATATCCCCATGGGGGCCATCTCCAAAGCTTACTCTCTCTCCGTCTCTCTCCATCTCTGTCTTTCACTCTCCTGCTCTTATTGTTGTCGGTCTCTCTCTGACATTCAACAACATCTTAAGACTATAGAGCTTGATAGATGAATGAAAGTAAAGAGCAAAGAAGGAAAAGAAATACGGAAAAAAAAAACTGTCGACTTAAAATCTGTGACTTTTTACCTTGAAGGTATGTAGCCACTCTCTTAAAGGGCAGATTATCTGCCTTCAAGAACACATTGAATCATGCTGCATTGTGCTCTCTCACATTTCTCCTTGGATAATGTACACTAACACGTAGAACAAACAAAATGTAGGAATCAGTGAAAAAAATAAACAAATATCAGTCATAGAAACAGAATTCCAGGATGTCGGTGGAACTGACCAATTACAATATAAAAATACCTTCTGATTTGTCATGCGGACTACAAAGAGCAGCCAATTGACATTTTTAATAAAACATTTCTGACATTCAAGTTGAGGACTTTGTGATTGAGGGTTAGAGCGCAATACACAAGAATGCTTCACAGTAAATTCAATATCTCACTATAAAAATAACTCTCAATGTCAAGGTGGTGCCGTCCCTGGTTGTAAATAGTGACAGCAGCCTAATAAACAATCTGCCACACTTCACCCTTTGTTAATAACTGACTTTCATCTACTGTCAATCTTAATATAAAACTCCAATTATCCATTCTTTACTGAAGTAGAAAGAACAGGATTTTCTGTAGTTTCAATGGACCTGCCAAAAATTCCACAATAAATTAGGTGAAATATCAGATTCAGTTTTTGCTACACTGAGAATATATGTATTTCTTTAGCGTGGAACACTCTTCTTTTTCAACTATTATTCTGTCATGAGTTTACATCTATAATGTAACCGTAATGTTTTTTGAGTAACCTAGTAACACTTAGTAACATTGTGTCATCTTTTAGAATCCTGAATACACCATGTAAATGTAAATACTGAAAAAACGAGAAAAAGGGATTTAATTTACTGTGATTATAAATAAGACTATATTTTGGTGGAATAGAATAATAGTGACAGATTACAATCTTTGGGGGATTTGATCTGGGCTTTGCTCCACCAGTGTGTGACAAGGGACAGCGATCACAGAGGCTCAATGAGCTTCAATGTGAATGGAAATCAGTTCAAACTACTGCAGGCACAGAGAACTGATAAACCCATTCCATCCAGCTACATCCCTCCAAAAATCCATCACAAATAAAATAGTAAAGCACTTCTGATGGCTTCTGAACTCAAACCCCATAAGGAGCACCGATCCATGGACAGACTGCACTTAGAAGCAGGAGTGAAGTCCAGGTGACTGCCAAAAGAGAAGCATGGAGAGAGCAAAATAACACCTATGCGTTTCTAATTTCAAGTGGAAAATCAGTTTGGGGATTTCTTCAGCTGATGTGTGGCATCAGCACGTCAGATTCCAGCTTCCCTATGTAGAACTCTCCCCCCCCACCTCCACTTCCTTCTGTAGGAGTGGAATGCTCTCGGCTGTTTTCTGGCTGCCTGCCTCTGCCATTGCACTAGCCCAGCTGCCACCTGAGATATTCCACACATGACATTTATCCAGGGGAGGGCATTGACAGATGCTTCAAAGCGGCTTTGTGCCACGGCCAAGAAAGGCCCCCTAGTCACATTAGATAAGGCAGGGGACTATCATATTAACCTGTGTGTGGCACTGCCATGTTTGAAACACACAGGGCCCCCAATCCGTCCGCACGCCCTCCTTCCTGCTTTGCCTGCAGCATCGCACCTTGTAGCACACAGGGCCGCACATGAGGAAGGAGAGAAATAAACGTTTAAACAAAATGCACACCGCAGAAGACCTCTGTGTCTGCATCCACATATCGACGAGTTTGAACATCAGGCAAGCGATTGGCTGGGCTGCTTACAGGAATGCCCCATGTCTTCCTGTGACAGACTGCAGTGGAACGGTGCCGCGATGACCTTGAGGTAACATACAGGGACAACAGAAGCCCACAGTTAAATCAAAGACCATGTTTGAACAAAGGTCATCACGCCCTGTACCGTCACAATGAGAATCTACAGTCATCCAGGGCATTGTCAATAACATGCTCTCATTTCACTTCCTCTGTGGCAGAGTCTAAATCCTCCTTCCCTACACTGTAAATCAGCTGCTAACAGTCGTGACATAGCGGGAGCACCAGTTGGCTGCCCTCCTTGCTGAGGGAGACATAGTTTCCCCTGGAGGTGTGTCAAAGTCAAAGTAATCAATCTTGTCTTCATTTCCCAGCCATGCCAGCCTCTGGTTGTCCTGCAGGCCCAGTCTAAACGAGGAAGCATCCCCCAGCCACTCAGCCCTCATTTAGATGTTTCCTCACCTAGTGTCACACAGACATGTAAAGCATTTGACTGGAGACTGTCCAGGGGTTGGGAGTTGACATACGCGTGTTCTGTGTAAACCAATGGCCCTCTACACCAGCCTGTCTGTATTGATACATTTGTCCAGTCAGTTCCTCCACTGCCCGCTGTCCAGCCTGCCAACTCTCATTGTCTTTACTGAGAAGTTACCTTCAAGTACAGAGGAAGACGGCTACTGCAACTTGCACCAAAGGTCAAATCCAATTGTGTATTGCTGACATTTTCAAAATAGAAAGGGGCGACTGTTGGAACACCATCAATGCAATGGAACACCATCATCTGGCCATTCTGAGATTGAATGATCTCCAGTCACACAATAGCATTAATAATAAACATGAATAGACATTCTTGTTAACTGATCTAATGCCGTCATTAATTTCCTGTTTCCCATGTTATTTTTGCTGTCCACTGTTGATATCAACAAGTGTTTTGTTCTGATTTGGAGACAAATATGGTGCTATTCTCTATGATTGTGCTATTTCACAAGACCATGATGATTTCCACTTTTTGATCAATAAGCCAACAGTGTATGTCCTTCACCACCTATAAGAACATTCAATAACATGCAAAAAAATCCCACGGTACCTCTCTCCGAGGCACACAGTCACGGCTTGTTATGTATGGAGTGATGCGACCTGCAGGCACAGCTCTGATTCTTATCAGTATGCTCACATCTGATTGGAGAAACAGTGTCAAACAAAGGCAGGTGCTCCTGTATTCTGCTCGTATCTCCTTTTTAACAATTCCATCAAAGCTGGATAAGCCGAATGGCCATGTGGACAAGATGGCAATATGTAGACAAATCTCCACAGCATCAGCGCACAAGAACGCCTGATGCAGAATGCAATTTGAATCATCAAAAAATGGATGAACTGATGAGGGGAATAGATATTGCCTGTCAAAGTCGGTCCATGGTGCGAAATGTCAGCGCAATGCTTGAATTGGCTTTCAAATGAATGACTCTCAGACTTGATTTCTGTAAATTCTGCATGTCATGGATTGTTGTTGCACACATACTCTGCCTTAGTATTTTAATGCAAAACAGTACTAGTGTCAAACAATGATTTATGTTGGTCATAAGTAATTATTATGATTTATTTTTTAGGTCAAATAAGTGTTTAACTGCAATCTCCAAGATAAGGTTGGCAACACTGTACCAAAAAGGTTGCCCAACCATCCGAAGCTGCGTAGATACCGTCTCAGGCTGTTACGGTGGGGTTGTGTACTGCATTACAGGTTGTAATGTCCCATTGTCAGTCACCAGCAGTGTATTAAATTGCAGCTTTACACTGTGGTGCTGTGCACCATGGGCGCGGCGCCTCGCCTCCCCCCGTGCCCGTCACACGCCAGCCCCATCCTGAGTGACAGGCCGCTCCCCACAGAACAGAGGGTAATTGGCATTCAGGATCGTCTGGGTGATAGCGAGGGTGGTGGATTCCGAGGGAGACATTGGGCGGGCCTCCATCTTTTATCCTGTGCCATAAAGTTCCCTCAGTCAGCCCACTCCCCATTTAGAGAGAGAGAGAGAGAGAGAGAGAGAGAGAGAGAGAGAGAGAGAGAGAGAGAGAGAGAGAGAGAGAGAGAGAGAGAGAGAGAGAGAGAGAGAGAGAGAGAGAGAGAGAGAGAGAGAGAGAGAGAGAGAGAGAGAGAGAGAGAGAGAGAGAGAGAGAGAGAGAGAGAGAGAGAGAGAGAAGGACAGAGGGAGAGAGAAAGAGAGAGAGAGTCTGTTTTGCATGCAGTAAGATGGCAGTCAGTCCCCCAGGGATACATTGTCGGTGAGGGGGAAACGTATTTCTATGCATGAGGAGAAATCTCCTTCAGGTTTGTGTTTCTCCCTCCCCAACCCTCCTGTGTCTGTAGGGATTTATGACCTGTCACCCCAGAACTCTCAGGGAGGAGGGGGGGCCTCCACACATCACTCCCCCACACACGACGTGTCAATCTGCAAGATAATTTTGTTCATCCAGCCACGTGGCGGTGAGAAGTCATAAATGAACGAGGGATTGAGAGAGACAAGCTTATTGTACTGCAGCTGTTGCTGCTACACATTAATAAGCTTGTTTATAAAACGACCTGTTTTTCCATGAGAGCACGCACTCCAAATCCTGAAACATGTCAATATTAGTCATTTTCTTTCAACCTTAAATTGTAAGTCTGATATTCCGTCTTTAAAGATAAAAAGATTGTTGAACATGATTCATGAGGCTGTTTAAAGAACAGCCTGACACCATGGATTCACAACTCTATATCACTCCAAGGATATTTAATGGATTTCAACCCGGAATCCAGCACACACTGATGAATAATTGTTCTTATACCTGTGCTGCTAGGGGTGATCATTAAAGTGTGTGATAGCTATAATAACTTTCCACATTACACAGCACTTCTGTCTCTGTAGAAGTTTGACAAAAGTGCATAGCCCAAATAATAAGAGGAATAGTATGTTCTATAGCAACAGTTTCTAGTTGGTGAATTAAAGTAGTAAGGTACTCTAAACTATAATAAGCTGAGACAAAAAGTAACTAACTTTGGCAAACCTAGACATACATTAGTTGACCGCCGTTGATATAAACACACAGGTTTGGTCAACATTTGTTATCAGTATTTATTATTACATACAGAATGTCATACTAAATCAACAATACTAATGAATATTTATGTGAAAAGTAAAAACTGTTCGTAAACACAATGACCCAACATGATTCAAAGATACACTGTCTTGTACAAAAAACACGCAGACATACATATTCTTCTCATGAACACATCTATGTCTCAAATGTGGAGAGGAACACAAGTGTGCTAGCTCTTTGAAGAATATACCCCTTTGCTGAAATAAACAAGGGATATAATTAGGAATTAATTGGCTGAGAGATTTGGAGCAGACTGTGGAGCTCCCACAAGCCTCTCTGACATTCTGTAGATCATATTAATGATGACTGTGTGAGAGGAGGTAAATTATGCAGCTTTTAGAATGAGTGTTTCCATTGTATGTGTGTAACAGTGGTGGTTTGGGAAAACACAAAACAGTACATTACTTGAGCCAGTTGTCCATTTTATAGCTTTTATTTGACAATTATTGCACCCATAACTGAGCAAATGCAATGGTAGCCACTGTGTAATGTAACGCATTGGTTACATTAGCATTTACTTAAGTAACACAATGTGTGTATCTAAACCTTAAAAGCCTTTTTGGAGGGTGTAGGAGAACATAAAACTATTCTTTTTTTTTCAGCAAGATTGTGTTTCCTTGTGTGTTGTCTGTGACTTTGATGTGGTCATACCTTCACAGGCAATGACTTTTATTTGCAACACAATTGCATGATAGTGACCACAGAGTATATAAGATGGTGGGATAAACACACCCGCTGAATAATCCACTCTCTAATCTGACCTGGTTGCTAGGGACATAAAGTAGCTATAGTCTAAAGCCTCCATTAGAGGTTTCACCAGTAAACTACTGATAGCTCACTATGCTTGACTGGACTGATGTCTCCTACTGGTTGATGCCTGTTGCCCTCTCTGGTAATCATTGTGTTTTCTCTAGGAAGGCAATGAATGTGTCCCACAACTGCTCTGAGAAGGGAAACATCAATATAAAAAGGGGGAGTGATGGCATGAATAGCTAACTGCTGAGCAGTGTGGACAGAATGATGGAAGCTAAGAGGAGTGATTCTCTTTCTCTGCTCTCAATGTTGGGATGGCGGCCAGTCAATCGCTTGTGACTTTGTAAATACAATCTTACTCTTCCCTCCATAAAAGCTATTTTGCAGATTGAACCATGGATGACCCACCGTGGCACCATAGATATGCCACTCAACAACTCGTGCGCAACAGCTGTCTTTGCAGGTCTGTCTGGAGTGTGTATTGAGCTGACCTTGCCAGCTGTTGGGCAATTTTTTGGGTGCATTGTGTTTAAATTGCATATTATTTTACGTGACAATTTTGAGTTTTTCAAATGATTTCACTAATCACCACAACCCATAATTCTACTCATTCAGTTAATTTCCAGAATACAACATTGACACCTGTTTTAGTAGGCTACTGTAATCTTACTATTTCAGTCAGTACAAACTGTACATGAAAGAATTAAAATAACTAGAGAGGATACAATTTCTGGGGAAATTGTAGGGTGTGCTTGCTTGCGTCGGTTGCACAGGGGTCTGTATATTTTATATAAAAATGCATCGGGCCTACTTATTATTTATAAAGATTACATAGATTTAAAAGCATCTTTTTTTTGCTGCTCATTTACAACTCAAAATACGAGTGAAGTGTAGAATGAAATATGATGTCTTCTCATTTCCCCTGCAAGAGGCAGCTGACAGGCTGAATCAAAACGAATACATTTGGCAGACCGGTGTTAAAATGGACCTAATCTCTATGACTTAAACGTCCTTTTAAATTGTCCCTTCTCGTGATATTTTCAGGCATTTAGCCTACTCATATTCCATTCATTCATTAATAAAGAACCCCCTTTGAAGATTATTCTACGACTTTACCGGCAGAAGATAGAATCGCGATTCAAACAGTACCATCTGCTAACTGAAAATATGCCCCCAAAAACGTAAATAAGCTTGACATTTATTTAGTGGAAAATCGCTCATTCATAAAAAGCTCACTGGTAGCGATTATTGTCAGTAACAACGCAAAATGCGATATAGCCCTGTGTGGAGAAGCTGCCCCGGTAAATTGTACTACTACAGTACAGTACTAGACTACTGCTGTGTTCGTCTTGGTAGCGATTGCGTTGGTTGAATTCGATTTAACGTTCCGTTGTACGGTTTAGGCTGAAATTAATTATTTTCATGAACAAATTGACAACGTTTAGGCTGTGGCAATGAAGTTCAGGTTAGTAGTTAGATAGACTTTTGATTTAAGTAAGGGGAGTGCCGAACATTTTCTGTCGCCGTTTGACTTCCTAAACAGCTGTGTACTGTAGCTAGATGTTTTTGTAGTGTGTCTCGCGTAAGCTACAGCGTTGCAGTGAGCTACACTGGTTTGAAACCACAGGTAATGGTAATTTCACCAACAAATCGTTTTCTAATGTCAGAATAAATCCTACAACGAAAATGTATATGTGAGGAATGTTTATTTTAACGATTGAAAACAGATAACGCTACATCATAGACCACTGTAGTATGTGTTGCCCGGGAAACACAGGCTAATGTCATGATGCTAATACTTCAGTGAAATAGTAGACTACTGTTTCCGAAAGTAGATGTACTTCCTTAATAATATCAGCTTATATTGTACATTACACATCACAATTGTGTGTCATATCACAAAGTAAAATGAGTAAATAGTTATCACCCTGGCCTCTTTTCTTGTGGCGTTTCTGCAGCTGCCTTGCAGTAAAGCTATAGTTAGCCTAGCTATCCCCCAAGTTAACAGATGCTAAACGAATGTTCTGGCAAAGGTAGTCACCCGTGTTTTCGTGACGTTAGTGACGCAGTGACGTTAGTAACGTCAGTGACTGTGGCTAGCAAATTAGCCACCGTTAGCTTCACTTTTCGCCACAAAAACGTAATTTAAGCTTAAACCATGCAACGGAACGTAAATTCCAATAGAAGCAACTCAATCGCTACCAAGACGAAACTTTTGACACCTACGTTGTCTATGTAGGCCAAATATTGACTGAGTTTTAGGGGGGCAAAAAGAATAATAAAAATAATAATAATATATATGTGAGAGAACAAAGGTTGTGCTCTCGCCGAAGGCTTGAGCACACCCAATAAATAACGTATACAGCTTCAAACATATTCTTATAATGGTTGTTTTGCCAATCCTGTTTGTTTGATAACCTGTAACTGAATTCTCCTATTACTTTTACACTTCTACACAATGCCGTCAATACCAATAAAATCGATAACAGCTCTATTCCACAACCATTTCCTCTATAACACAGTATTGTTAAATAGTTTCAGCGGATGTTCATTACTCCATTGTAACAAGTCTCTACATTAAGGTACAACATACAAGATAATTTACTCTGGCACAGTATCACTGAGATAGATTTATTTGCTAAAATACAGTCTCTTTGCTGTGCTGATTTTATAAACAATGTGCATTGACCAAATAAGCTCAACATGCGACATAGAGGGCAATGACAATATTCACTTGTGAATTTGAAACAATTTTACTTTCATACACCGTTCCTATTAAACTTGAATATCAACTGTCTAATTACAATAATCTTTCTTTGCGTTTCGAAACCTGGCAAACCCATTTGGTCAAGGGAGTGCTGATGTTTTTCATTTTACATCAAATGTGCATAATTGTTTTTATTTAATTGAGTGCATTTCATTTAAAGAGCACAGTCTCTACAGTGTTCAGTGTTCCACATCAAAGACAATGTTCTACAAAGCCCCTTGCCATAACGATATCTTCTAGGTGGAATTGTATCCACCTGTCTCTCTATACCTCCTTGTTGTTGCGACCTCATGTGTTTCTGACTCTTTTCAGCTATTTTTATTCATTCCATTCCATTCTTTCATCTCTATCTGTTTAAACACATTTTCTTCTCTTGCACAAAGTCTCCTTTGTAGCTATAAAAACTATATTTTACAGAGGATTGAGTACTAACAGTGAAAGGAAAGAGTGCATTGGAGAGGTCTGAAGTGAAAAGTATTTCAGTCATCAGAACACCATGTCACTGTATCAGTTAAAACTGCAGAAACTAAAAGTGAAGAACACCTGTTTTGACCTACAGAGTCTTAAAATACCTGGCCGCCATATTCATTAAACTGCGTGAGAGTTGCAGTGGTGGCACATGCACCTTGGTGGTGTGGTCTTGAAGGACAAAGTGACATGGGCGCCAGAAAAAGAATAGCTCAGCTGTGACCTCTGACCTTCCATCGGAAATACAACTGGACCACATTCTTTTTTCTTACTTGCGCCATGTGTCCTGTGGCTTAGACTGTGACTTTTGTTTGAACGTAGAGTACAAACTGAATGATGCAGTATGTTTCAAACACATAGCGACAACATTGTGGTTGTTCTGAATTTGCGTGAATCTTTATTTGATGCTCCTCAATACTGATACTCATGAGATTGGTGTAGTCATGCTTAGCATATTTGTCTAATGTTAATGTAATACTTGTGCAACTTGGCTCTCATAAAACAATGATGATACACTAACATGCTGTGGCAAAGACAAATTATACACTGCTAATGGATGATAATTTGTTTCAATTTAGTGTCCAACAGAAAGAAACCCTATCGCTGTGTTCCTTCACATAAACATCAATTTATGTTTTTCTTATTTAAACTTAAATTATGTCCTTGAAGAAACGGTACCTTTGTTTCATTCAATTGTCAGTTTGAACTTGTGAAAAAATATTTTATCTTTACAAGGGAGTGTGACCATTAAGTTGATGTCTTTATATAAAATGACTTTACTTCTTTCTTCTCTGTGTTCTAACACATTGCTACATGTAAATTGTCTAGAGGCCCCTGCAAGTACAAACTGCATGTTGATGACATACTAATCAGTGTAAAGGACGCTTCTAGGTATAACCTACTTCGCCAGCAAATGAATATGCTAACCCACTTACAAAGAAGAACATAGCTTTTAAATGGTCTGTTTCCTGCAGTCTACTCCAGAACTGACTAGACTCAAAGGGAAATACTCATTTGATTTTCAAAAGTTTGAAATCTTGACAAAATGTGTCCTAAACTGGCTCAAGAACACAATCGCCAAAGCAAACATCTACACACGGACACGTCTGTGAAAACAATCTGACAAACTGTCTCCCTGTTCATGGGTGAGTTCAATTTGACTGTCTTTGAATTGAACTTTAAGACACAGAAGGGGCCATGCACGGCTTACTGCATCTTGCCCATCTCGGTGGATCCCCATGGGGGTCTCAGCCCGTCCACTGGGCCTGTGTGGGAAGCCACAGCCCGGCCACTTGGAGGGTGAAGAAAGGGCCTACCCCACTGGGCCTAATTCTAGGTGACATATTTAGTACATGATTTAGCTAACAGTCCTACAGCTGTGTCCCCTGTACTCACAACAAAGCTTTTGGGATGGAGTGTACATGTAATTAGATCCTTCACTAAGAAAATAGAGAAGGGGGACATTATGGATTGGCTTTGTTTTTGATGCCGTGCTTGGTTGGCTTTGGACTGTCTATTGTACGAGGTGTGGGATGACATCTCTGTGGGACCCTTTTGGTGGAGGTATTGTCATAGAGTAAAGCAGTTCATACACTCAAAGATGCCAGCTATTACTAAACATGTGTTTCCCCTGAATGGTATGGGTTTCCTTTCAGCCTGTGCACAGTCAGCTTGTTATCTTAGACCTACTGTAACTAATCACTGAACCACACTCATGTGTATAGAAAGCGATTAATATACTATATGAAAGACACCTTTATAAGGAGACCTTGACATTTCCAGGACAGTATTCCGAGTGATGCAGTTAACAGGACCATCTGTAGTTTAACCAAAATGGGGTCTGACAGAATATGTCTGCTCTAACTATATTAGCCTCCTTTTCCCCAAAGCAGATTAGGAGACATGTCACATTTGTTAACCTCTGTATGGGCATGTTTATTATGCAAATGATAAATAAACTTGGGATTAGTCATACTGAGCACAGCGCCAATGACATTTATGAAAGGGAAGACGCAGCTGGGAAGTAGCCTCTATGAGAGTATGTGTGTGTGTGTGTGTGTGTTAGACCTGAGATGACTACACTGATGCACATAAAAAAAGAACATTTAGATGTACTTTATTTACCTTAAATTCTGTTTCAATGTGACCAGTCCATTGATTTCCTACATCCAAGTATTTGATGGGGTTTGCAAAGTTTTGACGTCTTTTTTTTAGATTATTATTATCTTTGGATATGTGTTTCTATGTGTCTGAGTGGAGGATAGATCAAAAGAAAAATACATAAAGAAAGATAAAAAATAAAATAAAATAAATACTCAATGAGACAAATGTGCCATTTTAGAATATCATCGCATTGTTGAATGAAGGCCTAATCTGTTACCCTCAGATCTAATTTTTTAACAAGTGCACAGACAATAATGTTGTATATGCTTGAATGGTTGGTTGGATGGATGGATGGATGTATGTATGGATGGAGGGATGGATGTAAGGATGGAGGGACAAGACATGATTTGAATCTGATCAGATAGAGCGTAGAGGTCACAGAAGATGCACTGAGAGATGTGGTGGTACAATCCGTCTGTCAGGGGGGGTCTCTGTGCTGACATGGAAACCAGGCCACAGCCAGGAGTAGGTTGGGATCCAGGGCCACAGCGGAGAGCTGTACAGACATGATCCACCTCCATGTGTCCCCAAGGACAGGCTGAGTCATGGCTGTGTGGCTGCTAAATGACCCAGCTGTCCCCAATGCTATGGCTAAGCATAGCCCCATGATGCTGGCCCAGCAGAGAGGAGTCTGATCCATACAGCTCTGGACTGGGACCTGTTTCTGTCATCTTTTACATGTTCTCTGTCAACCTAAGGATGAGATCTACTTTACCCATGTTTCATATGACATTGTACTATAAGTTAAACACTTTATACAATTGAGTTATGCTCATGTATTTACTTTGAAACTATCTCTGCTTTGAAGTGATTTATTTAATTAATTTAACTTGTTTAAATGTCTATTATTTTTTTTAATTAAATGTTATACCTGTACACACATTTGTAAACACTTCCTGTGTTCATGATTTGCAATTTGTGACTAAATCCAATTAGCCACTTAGTAATTAACCATAATTTCTTGTATTTTTGTCCTGTGATTTAGTCTAAGAGTAAATGCATTTTAAAGAATGCACACATTTCCTGTTGGGTAGTTAATATGGGAGCAATTTTCCACTGTGTGATCAAAGTGAAAATGAATGCATAAGAAATGAGAGTGTCCTTTGGTGACACCCTGGGCCTTGCTTCAAGTGTCCTGACTGAAGAAAATAACACAGTGTGATCCACAGCCAAACACACAGAATTTTTTTGCACGCATAGTTATTAATATTTATACACACATTATATTACTATACATCAGCATCATAACCCCTTGCCAATGAGTCAGACAAAATAAGGGCTGTGATTGACCCTGGTTGTCATAGTTTCAGACATTCTGTGCCTGGCATCACCAGTGTATTTGCCATGGGTTCATTCAGTTTGACAATCTTAACAACAAAAACAAGTCCTTGTCCATTTGTATTTGTTAGATGACCTGTCCGGCATTTGCCAGTAAAGTTCAAATAGACCACATTCTCTTTAAAACTGTTGTGTGTGAACTTCTATGCATGGCTTACAATGAACCAACCAAGAATAATATAGAGAGGGTATGACAGAGATGAGAAGGTAAGAAATTGTAGATAAATATAGAGAGGGTGAGATAAATAAACCCATTCGGTCATGATGACCCAAATGCAGAAGATCTCTTTGATACATAAAAAGTTAAAACACATCAACAACATAAATCTAGAATATTTTAAGGCATCAGTAACATTCCATGATTTGCATATGCTGTCTGACAGTTAGCTTTTGATGTAGATTGAGCAGGGCACTGATACCTGCTTCTTCCTCTAATAAATACCCTTGTTTGTCTCCTTTTAAGCAATTAACAGTTTGTTTTGATCCGTGTGTTGCCTTTCATCCTTTATCTGTAATGAGACATAAACTCCTGATGCACCCTGACAACCAACACTCCGGCGCAGGATTCTGTCAGAGCAAACCAAAAAAACAGGGTTGAGAGAGAGAGTGAAATAAACAGATAAGCTGGAGATAATAGGTACCTCAACAGGGGGGCTACCCTTTTGAAACCTGGAGTCTGGATAAAACCAGACAGCACTGTCATTTTTCCAGTGCTAAAGGCTGGTGTGTTCCTCTATGATGCCAGAGAAAAGAACACGTTGTTAACTGTACTCTGTTTTAATTATGCATGATGATTTGCTTTGTTAACTAGGGAATCACATTCATAGAGTTTTTTTTTTCCAGAGACAGGTGGAGGTCAGTTGGACATCCTGTCTTGTAGCCAAGGCCTCTCTGTTGTGAGGCTGCATTGAAGGTCTCCTGTAACTAAAGCCGGGCACAATTGGTATGTGCTTGGCTTTCAGGATAAAGATCCGCACGTCACACTAAATGTGCTGCTGAGTTGCTAGAATATGTATTCTCTTTGAATTCTACCACAAAACCCTTACACTACCACACACTACCACTATTACACTACCATGATTGTACAACAAACAGCCCTGTGTTAGGTGGATATGAATTCTCCCTGTAACTAACTTATCCAGTTAACACACAAAGAAACTGCGAACTTTATTTTATAACTACAGGGAGATTATTGAATGGCTTTGAGTAATTGGTCCTGAATCAACATCGTCACAATGCAAGTTCCACTGAGGGACGAAACCAGGCAGCTCAATTGTATGGGATCATTACATGTCATTACCATTTTTCTTATCCTGATATTGTGTTTACTTTCATGCCAAGGACATCATCTGTCAACCGCTGTAGACAGGATATGATACACAGGAGAACAGCAGAAAACAGCACTATTGAGATATATGGATGTTGATTCATTGTGTAATGTATTTTATAAGAATGATACCTCCAAGGCACTTAGACCTTTGGGAGCTTGGTGCAACAATGTACAGAGTTGTGTGTATTGTTGATGTACACACTTAATTCGTATCTAATACTATAGCATGCTTCTATTCATGAACTTTGGTCTCGGGTTGAGGGATCTTGTTTTATTCAGGTAATCTGAAGATACTCTGCAGAAATTAGAAGCAGCTCTTCAAATGTAATTCAACTCTATAATAGCGGACAATCAATTCAGTGCAGCCCTGACACAGTTGTGTCAAACTGAATCAGCATGTTCGGACATACTGTACGGTCCTGTAGGCTACCTATTGTAGATAACATTAATGAGAACACCGTGAGGTCAAAGCTTTTCAGAGCTTTAGAATGCGTGATTGAGAAGATAAACTGTGACCATCTTTGAAGCAAGTATGAAGATGTATGAAGTATGGACATGAAGAGGTAACAGTACCTGGTAAATGTCAAAGTAAAAGGGATTTGTGGATATGGCAATTCATTGACATTAAGTAAAAGTTAGGGTGCACATAAGAGCCATATGATGGACTAAGTGACCAATGCAAGTGTCCCAATATTGTGAGAGAGTGTGTATGACAGGAATCTTCCAGAATATCACACCCCCTCACGGTCAGCAGCCGGAGACATGGCAGCGCTCTGGCTCTCCGGATGTTGGACTGTGGCACCTGTGTCTCATTTGGTTGATTACTGTGCCCCTCCACCTGTGTTAGTACTCACACCACTCATTTCTCCATGGTCTTCACAAAGTCAGGTGGCTGAGCGGTGAGGGAATCGGGCTAGTAATCCAAAGGTTGCCAGTTCAATTCCCGGTCAAGCCAACTGACGTTGTGTCCTTGGGCCAGGCACTTCACCCTACTTGCCTTGGGGGAATGTCCCTGTACTTACTGTAAGTCGCTCTGGATAAGAGCGTCTGCTAAATGACTAAATGTAAATGTAAAATGTAAGTCTTGTATTGTGTTAAGTACAGACCGAGGGTTTCTCTGATATATGACCAACTATTCTCTTGAATTACCTTCTGTTGCCTTGTTTGCTACCTTGTTCCAATACATTCTGCTCTTAGATCTACTCACCAGTCTGTGGTTCCTTGCAATAACTTAACAGCAATGTAAAGGTAAATGTATCAACAATATATAGTGTGAAAGCTGTCAATAAATAACATTCTATATTTAATTTAGGATATTCAACTTAAATAGCATTTTAAAAACATAGTGTGTGATGCTGTAGAGCTTTATCATGAAGCTTTGATCAGTGATAGGGGGATGATGACATGGTTTCCATTGAATGCAACTTCCACAAAATTCACTCAATGTTCATTCTCATCGCTAATGTTACGGTTCATGTGTCAATCTGCTATCTGCATTGGTATGTTTGTTCCTAAGCATCTAAGCATGCAGCACCTTTTCCCATGTGGGCCTGACGACTCACTTCAGTAAAACAGCAGCCTGCTGAATCTATCTGTCAGTCAGTAAAGTAGTCTCCTAAAAGACATTACACCCTCTACACCTGGAGCATGTCAGTCTACATTCAGCAGCGTGTTTTCTCCTGTCAATATTTCACCAAGGCACTTTATTTTTTTATTGAATCTTATGTTCTAGAAAGGGAAAGTGTGTGTATGTGTGTGTGTGTGTGTGTAGGGGAGCGATAGCGAGAGAGACTGAAAGAGAGGGGGAGCAACTTACAGTCTTACATGCTTAGTGTTAGTAAGGATACTGGGGAAAAAACAGTTGGCCCTGCAAATACTGCATTTTCAAGATACTTTCTTACCCACCAACGTAATCTGCACAAAACTGCTTTACTGTGCCGTGTCAGTGCCGTGTTGCCAGTTCTACTGTAGAACTCAGCGGTCATAGGGAACGTACAGTATTGGGACCTTGGTGCAGGTGGATCAATATGTAGGCTCTTATGGAACTAATGTGACCTAACTGTGAAAATTGAGCAATATTACACCCTTTGCTAAAGCAATGCACTATTGATTGCGTGGTCAATGTACAGCAAATATCAAGGACCACACACAAAGCTGTAATGTGATGGACTGTCCTGTTTTTCTTGCCATTTAAGAGGGGTGGAAATTCAATAGCAATATAAAGCTTGTATCAATTTCCTCCTTTTAATGTCTCAGTGTTCCCGCACAAACATGTCCCTGCTAACATATTACATTTCGGTGTTCAGTGTTGAAACACAGCACTGCAGAACTATTTATAATGTACCCTTTTAAAATAAAATACAAATTTAATACTGGAGGTTTTTTACTGTAATCGTTTTTACTGTAAGATTTAATATATTAACATGTTGTCACTGGTAAAAAAATAACTGTTCTAAAACTTTTAGGGAATGAGAGCTGGACCTTTCATAGACATGCTGTCATTTCATCATAGAATACAACTAATGTTTTCACATTTAAATCCATTCTAAGCGAACACATTTCAAAGTAAACACATTTTCCAAATAATTTTATTTACATCCAGACTAGGTATTCTGGATTTGAATATTTTTGAATCTTTGACTCCATGGTGAGGATAACTAGGGTAAAACAAAAACTCACATAAAACAATGCAGTCGGGCTGTCCTTCATCAGGTGTACTGATATTATACAGTTGCCCGACATGGGCTCCATGAAGCTTCTAAACATGCTGCATCACTTTTAACTAACCCTAACTCTAATTGAATTTGTATATCAACATATTGTTGCAGTGTGGCAAATATACTGTACAGTATGTGCAACTTCCTATGTCTCAGTCCTGAAGCACAGGTGCTGAATATTCAATGCAGCCATTCCTTCCCCGAGCGCAAAAAAACGTACTCATTTAGTTTTTTTAATTATTCAAATTTTCTTGGGATATGCTCTGTAATTACAAAGTCAAGCCAATGGGGATATGAGTCTCCCCTCCGGGGCAAGTGTGAAGACATGCTTAACATATGACTGACAGACTTTGGCAGTGAGGACCTGGTTGGTAGGTTACAAGGGGAAACTTTGAAAGGTGAGGACGCACCACTTTGAACACTGCTATGACACAAATAAGTCCTGAAATTATGAAATAGACTGACTTTAATCTCGGCAAGGCCAATTGGACAAAAAAATATTTTGTCTCTATTTGCAATCTCTGTTCATGATTATTTATGCTTACACACAAGTACCAAAGCAATAATACAAAGTCACACACAAGGCACCCACAACACCTTTAGCAGTCCAATATCATTTAGAGTAAATTCTTGTCTGTTTTAAATCTTAAAATGTGAAGATGCCCTGGGCAATGTCAACTTGGTTAGTCCGGAATGGGCACCAGATGTTTTAACATTCCTCTATCCTGTCAATATCAATTTGATATAAAACTCAAATTTCTATGTATCTTCATCATCTTTGTTTCCGTTCAGGAAGGGAAATAGGTAGGCGTTAAAATGGGAATTGCTTAACTGAACAGCAATTGATGTAGGTGTTTTGAGCCCTATATAAGCTAATGGTCAGGGTTATGTTTGTTGACACACAATTAAATGCTGTATAGGAATGTATGTTCACATTACAGTCATCAATATTGAGTCCACAGATTGGGTTGGGTTTGCGGTTTCAAGAACAGACAATCAAAAAACTAAAAGAAATGCGAAAAGGGCAAGTATATAGTCCTAAACATTCTGTGGATGCAGTGTCTTGGAGTATGGGTCAGCTTGTGGTTATCTGCTTATGGAGACACCGCAACAACAAATCATCACAGAGCGTCACAATACTACTGTGTTCTGTATTGAGAGAGGCATGGACGTAGTACGAGGATGTGAAATTGAAAAATCTTGTTCAAACAAAGCTTTATAAGTGTGCCAGTCAAGCGAGTAGAACCAGAGAGGGGCTTCATGGGGTCCAGACAGACAGCCCAGCGCTGTCTGGGCTTCACCAAGTGTACTAACGTCCATTTACACATAGAGTGGCAGATTTCATGCTGCCCTGGAAGGTAGGTGTATGGTTAAATGTTCAATCTCTCCTCTCTCTCTCTTTTAAAGTGTTTTCTGTTTCTTTAGAATTCACTTGGGATTGAAATGGCAACATTGCTTCTGTTGTGAAGATGACCACACACACACACACTTTGTGAGTACTGTATACACGTTAAGTTATTGTGCTCTTCAATATATTATCTTTTAAGAATGATTATGGATTGTGCAGAGGTCCTTCATGTTCACAGTTACAAAATCATGAACAATAAAATGTATTGTATGACGATAGCAAAACGTGTTGAAATGCTCTTTTGGTTTCTAAAAACTATCAGGACAAATGGTCAATAGAAGCAATGAACTTTGATTTGATTTGTCAAGAAAAGCAGCAGACATAAAAGTCCTTAAGAATCTCTTGCAGTTTTCAATTACACCAAAATAGTCTACAGATTCACACTATAGTAGGCAATTTTGCTTTGTCATTTTTCGAATAGGATAAATAAGGTAGCAACAGTACCTCAATTACTTTAAAATAATTGATCGATTATTGTGCATCAATGATCTTCTGCTTAGAGAATGACAGTCCTAGCTGGGTATCTCTCACACAGGCTCTATTGACAGTTGTCTCCATCTTTTCCTTCCTGTCTGTAAACCTTCTATTTAAGTAAAATGATAATGGTACCTTTCAAAGTAAGTTAAGTCATGAATTAAAGCTGGTTTATAATTTAATTTGAAACCAATACCTACTAGTTTGTTTTGAATTGTCTAATAGTGCAGTTAAAACTGTGAGTGGAAGCCTAGTGGTGAGGATAGTACTGCACACTGACTCTGAGATTAAGACACTAATTGAACCATAATTAGGCACAGCCTTTTTTCATCAAAGCCATAGGAACAAGCTTCTCCAGCTAATGTCAATAATTGTGTCGCAGGATGCAAGGTTCTCTTTGCCCTGGTACAAATTACATAACATTAATAATGTGTAATTACAGAGAAAAGATTGGAGTGTCACTGTGTCGAAAGGATGAATTAAATGGTTCCTGGTAGGAGGAACGATGGCGGTGGCAACGACACGGGGCTGTGCAGAGACTCAGTTAGGGACGCGTGCTTCCCTGCTTGTGTCTGGAGCTTTAGCGAGACTCTGGGTAAACTTGTGGTGGTTGGTCTTGTCTGGACTTGACCACATCCACGATAGGTTTCTGGGATTTATCAACATTTGTATTGTTCTGAAAGGGTTTAAATCAAGTATACCCTCAGTATGTGTCAATTATTAAAACATCTGAGAGTAGTCTGGGATGGATTAGACTTGTTTCTAGTGACTTACCCATGCATCTAATGGTGTTGGTGGCCTGCGACATGTCGAAATGGAGTATGGTGTGTATAGTTTAAACAGTATGCTGTACAACACGGTCGGATGATTACTGAATTACTATAGCTCTGGACATTCTAAGTATGTCTTGTGAGTGTGACATTCCTGATACCAGGTCCTCAAAGGGAACACAGGGTACAACAGCTACAGTAGTTCACCAGCCCTGCTTCAACTTGATCCACCTTATTAAGAAGTAACAATTCCCCCACATGCCAACAAAAGCAACATGAAAAGCAAGCAAGAGATTATTTTCACAGACTAATCATGAGGAGTGTGACCTGAACTTGTTATTTTCAACTCTGATTGTTAACTTTCAGAGCTTTGCCACCTAGATCTGCTCAAAGCCCCCCTCACTGCCCTGCATGCCTTCAGTGTGACTGCCAAGGTGTCGTGGGTGCAGTCCTATTTCTATTTGCACCCCACAGGTGTGTTTCTTCCTGTTGGAAAGGAGCTTCTATCCTAATTACTGTTAGAGTGGGCAAAGGCTGTGACCCCGCTGTAATCATTAAAGTGCAGGAGCTGACGTGCAAGTCTGTCTGCTACATGCAAGGGCAGCACTATTGCTAAGGAACCACAAAGGTCACCACCCCCCCCCCCCCCCCCCCCCCCCAAAAAAAAAAAAAAAGCACTGCAAGGCATATACATATACTTTTTTTTTTTTTTTAAGATTAAAAGCTCAAAATACATATGAAATTAAACTTAGATCTGTATGCTAGTGCAAACATATAAAAAAACCTGAGGGGTCATAGGGGCTGGCCTCAGGGACACGGATGAGAGCTAAATTCAAGATTTCTTCAGCAACATTTGAAGTCTAGTAATTCTAGACTGCAATATAATACAATAGAATGTACTTTGTATACTGTATATGCACAACGATGTAGTCTTTTAATATACAGTAGGGGCTTGCATTAATTCTTAAAACAAACATTATATGTTCAAAAAACCTTCTACTCGCTCAACTACAGAACGCCGAGGCATTCCCCTCTCTCTCTCTCTCTCTCTCTCTCTCTCTCTCTCTCTCTCTCTCTCTCTCTCTCTCTCTCTCTCTCTCTCTCTCTCTCTCTCTCTCTCTCTCTCTTTGACTGTCTGTCTCTGTCTCCCTCTATCTCTCTCTGTGTTGCTCCCTCTTTCTCTCTCTGTCTCTGTCTCTGCGAGAATGCTCTTGAGAGGGCCAACACTGATAAATCTCTCACATTTCCCCCTTGATGTGAGAGAGACCTGAAGAGGACGGCACTTCATCATGAGGAAAGGCCCTCTCCTATCTGCCTTCAGCACTTCTTACCTTCATAGGAGGAGGAAATGGCACTAATAATGTTTTGAGGCATGTTTGGTTTGGCGAAATGGTTTCATATATCAGTTTCACGGGAGCTGGGAGAGCTGTCGATGCTGATGCCTAGTTATAGGAATTGCTGGGCCGCAGTATTTCAGGTGGGGACACGCCATTCCAACTGGACTCACCACACAGCTTGTACCACATAGGCTGGGTTGTTGATTCACTGCTGAAGATGCAGAGTGTAACTTTACAACTTTCTATTTTTGGATGGTTTTGATACCGCTGCCCCACTCTTGTCATCCTCATAACCGTTCTGGTCAAATTCCACAGCAGTTCTGTCAACCATACATGTGCTTGGGTATTGTTGAAACAAGACAATATTAGAAGAATACAACACTCATTGCAAAGCATGGCTGACTAACCCCATATAGTAGTCCTCTTCATCTCCTCCCCCCTCAACGACTGTCCTGTTCTCATTTAGATACCATCTATTGTTTATTTTCTGATGCTGAAGCCTCTACGGTACTGAGGAGCTACAATATATGAATTTGAGAAAGGAATGCAATAGGATCTTGCTCATTATGTGACTTTGCGACGGTAAAGAAACTCCAGGAGGAGAAGTCTTTGTCAGGAGTTTTGTTTCTCATTACCCACAGGGGTGCAACGCTACATATTTCTTCTGCAGCAAGTCCCCGGGTTATACCAGTGTTATCTCTTCATTACCTTGCCTTACCTCTCAACTAAATGACACCATTGGCATTGATTAAGGTGTGATGAGAACCTGCTTATGTGTTTAAATTATCTGTGCCTTATGCTTGGGGCAAGCGTTTTCAGCAGTGCCCTGGGACAGTATTATTCCTGCCATGGAAATTCTTTGAGGATCACAGCTTTGCATCCTATTTGGTGCATAGCCCTGAGACATGCCACAGGGCTCCAAGTACATTGATTAATTAATTCCTAAACTCTGATTGATGGGAAATAATGGATATAGAACAAAGATCTTTGTTTTTATTTTGCACCTAAAATGCACCTTAGTGCTTTTGTGTTTGCAACATATACTGTTGATACTGATACAATGTTCGTCATATGGATTGCTCTGAAAGGATGAGAGCTTTCAGAGGTGGCCAATATCCTTTGTTATTTTACACAAACAGGATCTTCTGAGTATTTTTGCTGTTTTGTATGGTGTCTCAGTATTTGTGATGTGAAATTGAATAGCGGTCTCTTGGTTTGCTTTTCTTTGTTTCCTTGTGTATTCTCTGAACTATCTTTGTGTCCTTGTGTATACTCTGAACTATCGGCTAAAATGATTGTGGTCCATGCAGACCCTGGAAGACTGAACTTCACCTTAGCCAAATAGTGTCTATTTTAAAAGGTCACAGGCATGGGGACACACACTGAATATAAAATGATGCTTTCTCTCTGCAAAGAGCCTTTTTTGTAAAGACAGCAGTGTAGACACCCCTACTCTGAATACAGTACTTTCAAGAGATTTCAGTATGTTTGATGGTTAAAACCAGCTGCTGTAGATCGTTAAGTTTAAGGATTCTTACAGGGTCACTTGTAATGAAGTTTTTCCTTTTTGCATGAGTTTAGAATAGTATGTGGACACACACCGATGCTTTCAGTTTTATGTTTGTATTCCAGCACAACGCTGTACTGCCACTCCATGAAAAACCTGCCGTTCACTTTTCTCCAATGGTGTTACTTTGATAAAACCCGCATGGCCTGTCAATCGTCTCCATCTCCCTAACAGCACAGTAACAACATTGTGATTCTTCTTTTTTTAAACATCACATTGAAGATGTAATACCTAGTAAGAACACAAAAATAACGATAAAACATTTAAACTGGATTCAGGCCATACTAATTAATTCACATGGTGGTACCTGTATGCTGTTAAGTATACAGGTATAAGTAATATGTTCCAAGAAGTGGGAGTTATTACAGGTTTTGGCCAGGAGTGAAATAATAGCGGAAATGTGTTTGCAGGCCCAGGGAGCCTGGGTTTGGCCCAGGCAGTAATTGTCTTGTTGAATTACAAACCTATGTGGCACCTGAGCCCCAGATCTGGTGTAGCACTGCTGGAGAGGTTCAGCATTGGACATGGCTGATCATATTGTGAGGGTGCGTGGTCCTGAGAGCTTTGCAGCATTAGGGCACTGTGGGCTGTGGATGAGAGATGGTCCATCATCTCAGTGCTTCAAAGCCACTGGGATGCTAGGTGTTTATTGTTATTGATAGTTGCAGCAATACCTAATAGTTTCGTAGTTGTGTTATTTCATGAGCCTACTGTATGTGGAGGGGCCTGTGCAATGATAACCGTTTATCCCAACTTATTGCAGTCTGTGCTTTATTATTACAATCTGTTCTTTATGTTTATTGTGATATGTTATGTTGTTTCAGATATCTGTTTTTGTCAACATGTTGCCATTTCAATATGTAGTATTATAATGCCTGTTAGCATTTTGCCTGTAATGACAACTCCTAAATCAAAACACACCATTCCCAACAGTATACATTTACATTGCCTATTCTGACAAAAGCCCATAAACAGAATGTGTTTGTGAAATGTTGCTTGCAATTTCTGGTCTACCCTCTAGAAGGGATCATTCAAATTAACATTGCCTTTTCACCACAATAACATAACAACAGTAACTCTGTAACCAAAATTGAATGCAGTCCAATGTATCACCACCATTACCAATCCAAACCGCTCCCCTGTTATGTTTATGTGACATATTGACATGTTTTGAAAATGTTTCAGTAATGTGCTACAATGTCATGCTTGTTTTATTAGTGCCGTAAAGATTTATATTGATACAGTATACATGGTGTGGTGCAACTATATATCTTCTCATGTTAGCCCAATTAAACATTTTATTATGAAAAGTGCCAGAGGCCTATTATTAGCGTAATATCTGGGCCCCTCAAATTTGTAGATCCCTATAATTCATGTGTTGTCTTGTCAAATTCAATACAGCAACACACCTAATGTTTATTGTGACATCAACCCCAAGGGAATCGCAGTGTGAACGTGTTTCCCTTCTGGGACAGTAGGAAGTCCTTGAATCCCATTCTATTATGCTATAAAATAAATGAATAAATATACACTGGCCTCTGTCCCCATATGCAGCTATTATTAACATGATTTTCACCTTCTCCCTTTGTGATGCCTCCAAAACATGTGAGTGAAATCTTAAAGGGCTCTGTGATGGCTTTTGCATAGAGAGAGGGAAGGAGAGAGAGAGAAAGACAGAAAGAAAGAGAAAGATAGAAGGAAAGAGAACGTGATGGAAGGAGAGAGAGAGAATGGGAGATGTGTGAGGAAAGTAGGGGATAGGAAAAGAGAGAGAAAAGAGGGGGGAGAAGGGCACGGAGTGAGGGGGAGAAAGCGGCGGGAGGGGGAGGGGGGGGACAGAAAGCGAGAGATGGGGGACAGAGTCTTCATCCAGGACACACTTGGTATGCACAGTGGAGATCAGCAGAGTCAGCGGGCCTCAGCTGCAAATGTACTCACATTTGTCCACATTTACGGTCAAATGGACCACATTTGCATCCAGATGAAAGTAAAGGAGACAGAGAGGATATAACCCTCCACTGTCAAGAGTGATAAGAGCATTTGTTGATTGATATTTTTTTTTTATCATAGACTAGTATAAAATGAGAAAACAATATACAGTAAGATACTGTATATGTGGCCATCTCATTGTATTATATCCTCTCATTGATAGAAGGTGGATCAGTTCAATGACTTAATTCCCTGAGTGAAACGATGGAATTACCGCAAATGTGCCATTAATTTTTAAAAGCATTTGCTAACAGTGATGAACTGGTGGTCGGACTTTAAATGTTGTTGAAATAATTGCCTGTGTTCCTTTCAATGGGATTTTGAGAGAAATTTGTATTTAACTTCCCAGCACTTAGTATTCTGCACGCTGTACACTCTTTGAGATATTGCATTATGCCCTGTCAACATCTTGTCTCAGTCATTCCTTTAATGTGGATCGGCAAGTGAGGTGGAACGTGCTATTTTGGTCCAGCTCAAGACACGTGTTTGCACAGCCAATCAATGGCCACATACCAAACAAACACAATCATCCTCAAATATTTGAGGATGCAAAGGATTGTAGGTGTATGTTTTAGCACACCATCCTAAATCTGGGCATAATTAGCCAACCACTTTGTTTGTAGTTGGATTCATGGGCAAACCCAAAATAGAACCCTACTTTCCGTCAAAGTAAAGTTGAATAAGGTAATGACATTGAAAATCCTTTAATATCAAAAACTAGGCATATTACATTAACCTTTACTAAACTGTGTTGCCTGACTCTTATGAAAGGAAGCATAGCTTGTCAACATCCCCTGATTGTTATTCCTTCTGCAGATTGTCAGGATTCACGGCAGGGCCTCATGTGATTCATACGTGGTCTGTGATTTGGAAAGCATGCGAGGGATTTGCTGAGATATTCACTGGCCCTTATTGGCTCACAAGAGGAGCTTGGGGAAAATAGTGGCTGAATTGATTACAATTGTAAATCAAGATCTAATTCAATGCACTCCAAGAAAGAACACTTAACATGAGAGGCATGCTCCATCAATCGTTGGGTTTCACTCTAGCCATACGGAATACTTGGTGAAGTTTAAATAAGTTCTGCTCCACTATTTATAGGTTTGGTAATAAGGACTTTTGCTACTAAACACTGGTGATACAGTTGAGAGCCCTAAAAGTCTTTTTGAGCTATGGTCTGGAATAGCGACAGCGACCCAAAGATCATTACTTTGTATAAATGAGCTCAGTCTCCCAGGCATTTTGTCGTTATCAAACTATTTTGCAAAACGTGATTGCGTTCCCTGTCAACATATCATTTTGATGCAACCTGAAATCAACAGAAAACATTTTGTTTGAGCACTCAATCACTCTGCAGAATGCTTTCTGTTGTTCAAGATCACATGCTGACATGCAGCATGGTCATTCCGTTTTTAATTGATACACTTTACAATGCATACACACGTGAACACACACACACACACAGATAAACAGATACACATCTTGCTTCTCGTGCTTTACATCACAAAGCCGAGGGTGTAGACAACAGGAGCTGGAGGGAGATGTGGTGAGGATGTGCTGTGGATGGCTGGAATTATTAATGTCACCATGTGACTCACCCATATGCCTGTTAGGTGTAAGTCAGCATGCACATCTGGTGCCACCCTTTCTGTTTCCCATGCATAAACATGATGCATTCATGAAGAGATAACATCTTGTGATTGAAGAAAAACAAGAGTTTAGAGCATTATCGCGTATCATCTCGTAGTGATTTTGGTTTGCTGCACAGTACGTCTGAGTCATTTATAATTATGATGACAGTATTTACAGCATATGCTGTAGACACAAAAGTGTGTCTTTCAAATTTAAACTGACACATAGAGATGATTCAAGAACACAAGAGGAACAACAGACGATAGGTAATGTGACAAACTGGAGATATCACTATTTATTTAGACTTTCATTTTGCTGTCTCTGTCTCTCTCTCCTTTCCCTCCCATTCTCTCCATCTTTGACAGATTGTGACAGAGGCGAGGGAGGTTGTTTGGCTGGAAATTAAAGGACCCCTGATATTTGTGGTTGGTGATGGATTTCTGAGCAGTGGCAGCAGAAGCTGAATGCTAAGGCGCAGGAGCGCTGCGTTTTCCAATCATCTTCTCCGGAACATTCAGCATCTGATCAGCAGAAGCTCTGAGCAAAGGGGGCCAAGCAACCCCCCTACCAAGGAATCTCCTGACCAGCTGGTACACACACACACACACTCCCGCAGACACCGCCACCTGTAAAGAACAGATGATTAGGGCCCTACCTGCAGACAAAGCCTATCCTTTTTCTGAAATATTCTCAGTACTTAACTGCGTTCTTTACCTCTAGTTTTATAGATGTGGATTCTGTCTTCAAGAAGTTAGTCAACTGAAAGTTATTTTCTCATGTTCCCCGGTCTAACGCTTAGAGAACTCATTAGCTGACACACACACACTGTTTCCGCTCCTCATCATGCTGAATAAAACAGGGTTGCCAAAGAGGGGCAAAGGGATCCACACAGGAAATGAATCTGCATTGTTTGTGAAGTCATTAAATTACTTTAATTCCTAATGATTTCGAAATTGCCCTCAGTGGCCCAACAGCAGGTGCCCATATCCCAGCAGTACCATATGTTTTTCCTGGCAAATGGTGTGCCTCCCCTGGACTCACACAAGGTGCACGCATAAACAAACAGAAAATTGGCCAATGCCTCCAAAGAGAGGGATCAGGGGAAACCTGCAGGTGATTGGAACACACACACACACACTAAAACATACTCCTTTCAGTTTAAAAAGAGGTGTTAGGTTTCTTAATGGGCACCAGTTATCATTAGAGCCGGGATGAGTGCAGCTGAGTCTGAGAGTCAGAGAACCGATAGGCGTGGGTCCGGTCGGAGGGGATTCACAGAGAGGAGGGGGAGGAGTAGAGGACATGCTGTGTGGTTCTCTGGGAGTCTGTTGGAGCAATGGGGCCCTGCTGAGTCGACTGAAATTGCTAGACTGTCGAGTGATGGGAGGTGAGGGGAACACCTACAAGGGCTTGGCAGGCAGCATCTAAGATGGACCCTAATGTCATCCTTCATACATATGCATCGTGAGGAGCTGTTCTGTTTGGCTTCTGATTACTTTTCATGTTTACTTGTTCACCCAAACACTAATACTGTTAGGTACCACATGTCAGCAATTAAGTATGTACGTAAGGCCTCATTGCACTGGGTGACACTCAAGTGTAACAATGCAATGCAATGGGTTTTGGACAGGCAATTATGTCATCATTATATTATATACATTGTATAATAATGTACTACACGCCCTTAGTTACTAATACAGTGTAACTTCATAAGCAAGATAGCATGTACACATGTGGTGATTACGTCTAAGGATCTGACAGCTACGATAGCACAAGGAAAATACACCTATCAAAGCACAGGGAGAAAAAAATAAAAAACGATGTCAGAAGAAGGAAAATGTCCATGAAGTTGTTCTCAACTTCTTTATTGAGGTTATATTAGTGCAATCTATCAGTGATGTACTGGAAAATCCATAACCCTACAGTGGAATTTCACCCCAGTGTGTTGTTCCCTTTATGAAGTGCAATCTCACCAGACCCTACTCGCCCCCGTGGAGCTCATTTTTCAAACACTCCAGAGTGGAATGGCAATGTCAAAAATCTAGAAGACTGACTTGTCGTGGCCATTTTTGTACCATTTATTTGTCAGCGTGTCTATGTCATTCCATCTGCAGTTCACACCATTCCTGTAAATATGACTGTCAGACTGCCATTGTAATATGTGTGTTGAAGCATTGTAGAATAATGTGGGAATCAGATGGCTGAGCGGTGAGGGAGTCGGGCTAGTAATCTGAAGGTTGCCAGTTCGATTCCCAGCCGCGCAAAATGACGTTGTGTCCTTGGGCAAGGCACTGCACCCTACTTGTCACTGGGGGAATGTCCCTGTAATTACTGTAAGGCTCTGGATAAGAGCGTCTGCTGAATATGGTAATGTAGGTATAGCAAAGTCATGTACTGCATTGTACTGTAAACGTTTACGAAGAGAAGCTCTCAAAATCGCAGTTTTTATTTTAAAAATCGAACTGAAATATAGTGTGCATCATCTCCCCATTCCTTCATTTATCAATGTTACTCATGCTTTGATGTTTCATACAATTTGCTGTACTATTTGTCTGAATTGATACAAAAGACTTTCAAACATCACATTAAGTGGTAACCCTGAACAACAGTCTCCAAAATTCTAAGCTATTAAAATGAATCCCTTATACACAAACCACCTCCCACTCCAACTCCCTATCTCCCCCTATCACCCCCTATCACCCCCTGTCACCCACTTCCTCCTGCTCCAAAGTTCCACTCTGTTCGCTTTTAAACTGAAAATCATCTTTAGAGGGATGTGCATGCTTTGAACCCACTGCAAGACAAAAAGAGCTTTCTGAAGAAATAATGTCTGTTTATACGAAGCAGCATGCGAGGAGCTGTCAGAAGCCACCTTTAAGTTGATTTGTAGGAACGCCAGAGAAAGTGAGGACGTGAGAAGGTGAATCTTAGATTGTCAGAAATCAATTCTCTGGGCTGCTCTCCTGAGAAAACTCCAGTCACTGTCAACAACATGAAAACGAACAAACTGAAATTTCAACAAAATATAAAACTGTAGGTAACAGTATTTACTGTAGAACATTTAATAAAGCTTCAAAGGGTAATAGTTGATTAGGGCTAAATTGGACATCTCCATTCGGTGCACTTAAATGTTGGAACCATAGGATACACAACCACACTCCAAATCCCTTCTCACCCACCTCTTTCTCTATTCAACCACCAGATTTTGAATTCTCAGTCAGTGTTTCATAGAAATCAAATGCATCAAAACTCTGATGGATCACAAATCCACAGAAAACGTTTCATAGAAAATGTCTCTAAGTGAGAGGCTTCTGTGCATCAGGGACTTGCCATTCCACGCTGACATGCCAATTTCCGTTTTCATCTCCCCTGCTTTAAATTTCCACCAGGCTCATTATTGCTCCAATACGGCAGCCTGGAGTTGGCAGTGAAACTTGTTTGCCTCATATGCATCATCGCACGACATCACAATGTCAATGCACAGAAGCTAAACGCTTTAAACAATGCAAGTTTAATGAGCAACAAAGCAACAATGTACCTAAGGGTATAGTATTTCTCCCAGTTTCCCAATCCTGTAACACAGTGGTGTGTTGCAGTGGTTCATGAGTCTATAGACTCAGCTTTGGTGAGATAGTGTTTGTCACCGCATATTTATCATCGTCATTATTTCAAATGCATTGGCAGAGAGCTCACACTGCTATCTAAATACATTATTTAAATAAATAAGTTGACAAAAAAAAATATTGTCAATTCAGGTCCTCTAGACATATCCCTCATAACTGTTATTGTTGCTGAAGTAATATGTTATTAATGTGCAATGATATTTCATAAGATATGGCATCAAATCAAATTGGGTGTGAGTTATTTACTAACTTGGAAAATCATTTTGTTTTGCAGAGGATAGTTATGATGTTACAGATAGACACTGCCCAGGGTAGATGGAGGCTGAAATTGAATAATTTTCCTGTCACTTTGGTAATTTAAACATAGTCCCAGACAACCTTGGCACACAACCCCTCTTTGCAAGTATATATGACAGATAACGAAAGGTTCTATGTATATGTAAATTCAATATATACATTTTATAATGGATCATTTCTCAGACACAAATATGTTCAGCTTACTAATGACTTAGATAATGGATATCCATTTTAAAAGTAAATAATCATACTCAATAGAATCACATTTTGCGGTAGTTCAGGTTAAATTGTAAACTTATTATAACAAATAGTCTTGAATATCTTTCAGACCAAAAAAATGGATAATTCAATGGAATGTCATAATTCCTACAACCTCTCTGCACACTCAATGGACTAACCAGTCTCTAGAAATGCTGTAACTTGCTTTGAGGAATCGGCTTTTTAGGGTGAGGAGGGGGGTGGCATAATCCGCCCCCCATCAAGGCTCCCTGACTGTGTGAAGAGTCTTCCTTTCTCCTTCCTCTCCTTACTCTACCTCCTCTGTCTCCCGCGTTGCTCAGTAGTTGGTCAGACACAGGGAGTCTCCGACTAACTGCTGATGTGAAGCCAAGCACCTGTGTGTGTGTGTGTGTGTGCGAGTGTGTCTTGGTGTAGTGTGGGACGCCCCACAACAACACCTCAGAGTGTGAGTGTCTCTGGGGTGTGTAACAAGCAGGATTTGTGCTGTGTAGACTTCCTTTTCCACTGCAATGAAAATCTATAGGTGTGCAAATGAGAAGTGTTTTACAAGGTTTGGGAATACGTCAGCAGAAAATTCTTCCTTTATTTTAATCAAGCAGAGGAAGACCAAAAATAACTCATTTGGAGTTTGGTTACTAGCTTTGAAACACAGAAGACTGATCTCCAGGTAACAATAATGTGGATTTATTTAGAGTTGCAATACTGCACTCACAATGCACAAGGCTTATTATGAGTTTAAGTAGTTCTTCAGACCAGCTTTATTAGTTGCAGCTCCATTCATAGGCACAATTATAACCTTTCGAGGGGTACAGAACTATGTGTATCCTCTGATGGTAAACAGTGTATACACGCATGATTGTCTATTCAAATAATAGTGATGGAAAAATATAATTCCAAATTCTGATGTGATTGAATCCCAGTCTTCACAGTTTATGATGATAAGAGGGGCAACATTTCAATTTTAATCACCATCACCATCCCTCTGTAATAAAATCTCTTCTCTCTCTCTCTCTCTCTCTCTCTCTCTCTCTCTCTCTCTCTCTCTCTCTCTCTCTCTCTCTCTCTCTCTCTCTCTCTCTCTCTCTCTCTCTCTCTCTCTCTCTCTCTCTCTCACGCTCTCTCTCTCTCTCCCACTTTGTTTGTTTCCATTTTTGTCCCTCTACCCCCCCCCCCCTAAAGTTATTTTTCCCTTCAACATGAAGGACAGCAAAGGAAAATTGGCATAATTTGTTGTCATGCAATAGGATTTGGGTCTGAGCCCCTCAGTCGGTCTGTACTGCTGTAGGTGACGACATCCCAGCTGCTGATCAAAGCAGGTAAGCAGGCACACCAGTCACTTTGAGGTGCTGTTGTGAGCTGCAGCCCTCTCCCTTTACACTTCCACACAATGCTGCCAGTGTACCACAGTGCTACTGTAGCACTAGACCTCTGGTGCCACGGATCCGCCCCAAGCCCTGTGTGCTGCAGCCACGAATCTGCCCCAAGCCCTGATTTCTGCAGACAAAGACTGGTTTGTCATATTCTCCAAGGCTGATTTCTATCATCTCAATTTTAGTACCACATGCATAGCAAAAAAAACCCTATGTGATTTACATTCATATTTACCTTTACCTCATCTTAACCTACCCATTGTTATATTGACAATGTACAATTATACACATTTGGGTTTTAATATGATATCAATAAATGAAAGCTTGCTTCACTTAGCCTATGTATTTTCGACAGCACCTTGTTTGCTCTTGCTCTCCCAGTTCCAGCCATTGTGTCCTGGGCTGAGAGTAGAAAGGGGCCAAGCCTGAGAGCTAGAGCTGAAAGGTGCTTACACGCTTGTGCTGGAGCTCAATACCTCAGGCTGTGAACATCCATTCTCCCCCTCTCTCTCTCCTTCCATCCTTCCCTTCATCCCCTCTCTCCCTCCCTCCATCCCCTCTATCCCTCCCTCCTTCCCTCCCTCCATCCCCTCTATCCCTCCCTCCTTCCCTCCCTCCATTCCCTTTATCCCTCCCTCCTTCCCTCCATCCCCTCTCTCCCTCCCTCCCTCCTTCCCTCCCTCCATCCCATCTCTCCTTCCCTCCATCCCATCTCTCCCTCCTTCCCTCCCTTCATCCCCTCTCTCCCTCCTTCCTTCCCTCCCTTCATCCCCTCTCTCCCTCCTTCCTTCCCTCCCTTCATCCCCTCTCTCCCTCCTTCCTTCCCTCCTTCCTTCCCTCCCTTCATCCCCTCTCTCCCTCCCATGGTTTGAAAGTGTCTGTCACGCCTGGAGGATCCCCACCATGTAGCCCCCCTTTTGTTACAGACCACACACAGTCACACCCAGACACACACACACACACAGGCACACACAGGCACACACATATATATATATATAACATCAGCAAGCACACACACAAGCAGATAAACACAGAGACACACACAAACACTCACGCAAACACACACATACATGCATGGACATAATGTTTAAAAGCAACTGACATTTGACATACATATTATCAAACAAGCATTGAATAAACAAGCAGGTACACAGAGCAGCCAAAGGTACTTCATGGTCTTTTGTGGTCAAAAGGAACGTGAATTAATTACCCCAAAAACACATACAGCATGTTAAAGTTTCAGAATTAGAACTATATATTGTTTTAAATCCTCTTTTCAGTGTAATCATCCAGCCTCACACACAGACGTGCTGAGCTTTGGCTCTACCCCAGGCTGGTAAACTGCTTACTAGACCAGGCTGCGGTTAAAGGAAGAAGGGTGAGGAAGAAAGGGATGCCTGCCTCCACTGGAACGGCCAGGTTACATAGGTTCAGGGTTTATACATTGTAGACAACCATCTGATTGCAGAGAGAGAGAGAGAGAGAGAGAGAGAGAGAGAGAGAGAGAGAGAGAGAGAGAGAGAGAGAGAGAGAGAGAGAGAGAGAGAGAGAGAGAGAGAGAGAGAGAGAGAGAGAGAGAGAGAGAGAGAGAGAGAGAGAGAGAGAGAGAGAGAGAGAGAGAGAGAGAGAGAGAGAGAGAGAGAGAGAGAGAAAGAAAGAGAGAGAGTATCAAACACCCCAACATAAAAACAACTTGTTTAGACACACAGCGGCCCTAGCAAAGTATCTCTGAGCCATGAAGGTCAGAAGACAGATAGTAGAAAGGAAGATAGAAAATAGAAAGAAGGAAAAACAAATACGACACACAGCCAAGATATGTTTTGTTATGGTGGATACTACATCATGGACCTGTGACTTTCATTAGTACACAGTACAGGTTGCATGAACATATAGTAAGGCAATCCCTTATCTACTGATTGTTATTATGAGAAGCACATGATAAATCCATGATTTCTCCTACAAAAGCCTCCCCTGGTCTGACTCCATCGTAGTTGGAGCTGGAGAGAGAGAGATACTCAGGTACTCGGGGAGATTAGCATGGAACACCAGGTGATAACCTCACTGTCTGAAAGATGGTGCTTCAGAACTAATGCCAATCACCCCCTCCAGCCGAGGACACAGACACTATTCACACACACACAGACACCACACACACACACACACACACACACACACAGACAGACACCAGACACACAGCACTTGGGAGCTGCAGACTGTGACCCAGTCACCCTGTCCGTCTGAGGTGTCTAATCCCTCAAGTCTTCCTCAAACCCTCAGAGCCCTTCTCTGCAACAGAATGAAAGGACCTCAACAATTACCTTCAAGTCCTTCCCTATCTTGCAGGGTAAGCCTCTATTTACATACACGCGTGGAATTGCAAACGCTTATGTAAGTTGACCACCCCCGATTAGTTGATGTTCCACCAGACCTCAGGTTGTATATTGAATTATGGGTTTTATTTTCTAGTGAAATGTTGACCATGAGCAAGTTACAGTTACAAATATAATATTGCCCCACTCATAGAGTTTCAAGATTGGTAATTACAGTACAACAATGTTTAAGCCAATATAGTACACCATAAACCTTTTAATCTGATGTTTCTACAAATGCAACAATGATCATGCAGTTTTGATATATCTTGACAGACATTGATTCCCCGTAAATTATTATTTTTACCTAATGTAAGATGTTGTTGCAACCAAGGGGCGTAGCCAGGAGCGAACAGCACAGCACCACTCAAAAGCACAGTTTGTAATATGCAACAGCAGGCGTTTATTAAAGTAAACGACAAAGAAATGTGATTCTTCCTCGGTCGAGGGAACTGTCTGGACCCCCCCACTCCTCACTGGAAAAACACACAGTAGGGTTAGATTACAGCCATAAATGTGTGTTGGACTCCAGCTCCTACTTCTAGCGACCCCCCCCTGCGGCAGGACTGGCCTGTCTTTTATGGTGTGGCCACCCTCCATTCCACTCATGAGCCGCACCTGTGCAGCTCGTTGTCTCCTGTCGGGGGGGGGGGGGGGCACCCGGACATACCTGCCCCTGATCACCTGACCCCGGGCTTGCTGGTGCCGCTGCCCAAGGTGCTGCCTGTGGTGTCTACTGGGACGCTGTCCATGGTGCTGCAACCCTGGGTGGCCACAATGTATATTGAAAAGTATGAAGCTGAACATGTTATGGTCTATTATGGCAGGGCTGGATTTACTCTGTAATGAAACTGAAAATTGGGAAGATTATTAGTAAATGTGTCTTAATAATGTAAAAATAGGACTACATTTATTATACAGCCAAAAGAGGAATGATGACTTGAAAAGGGAAATGAGACCCTCTAGACTGTGTTGAAAAGTACTTCTAAGCTAATTTTCTAGTGCCTTCACAATATTCTGTTTCTGATTTTGATTTGTCCTATGTGCAGTTTGACACTGCAGTTAGGAGAATAATTTCCTGATGCATTTTGGTGTGAGCAATGTAATTGCATTTTAGGGTTTGAATTATTGCATTATGTAAATGACTTCACTGTGGGGGATATCTTAATAACATCCCTTTTAACCAATAATTGAAAGATTGCACTATATAACAGAGAAAAGGCTTTTAGTCTTTTGTAAAGAAACAATGTCAGACCTTTTATAAAAAAATAACATACCAATATACACACTGTGAATGTAACACATTGACATAATTACTGATTGATTGGAATGCTAGTTTGAAATAGGTCAAGTTTATGAATGTTGCCGTTTTAGACGCGTATAAAAAGAAATTCTGTATCCACACTCCTAAATCCAAGTCTGTGGTTATTAAAGTGAAGCTTCCGTGCTTCATCAGTTTGTATTTGCATCATCCTTAAAACCTTTGTGATCAGAGCAGCTGCTCTCTTCGATGGTCAGTTCCAGGCTGCTGTGTCTAGCAGGGTCGTGATGTGGCCTGGCAGATGTTCATTAGCTAGATGGCCTTTCATCTCAGCCTGGATAACAATGATCTGGCACCTTCTTCTCTCTTTCATGGTGCCATCATAGCTGACCTCAGACAAGCCAATGTTTTCCATCCCACACCCCTCTTGTCTGAAGTTCAAATGGTCAAGGTAGCATAAACTTCCAAACTTGAGAATGAGGGTTAGAGAGAGAGGAGGTACGCTGCTGCATGCGCATCTGTTCTCTTCTCTTCAAGCATAAAGAAAAAATAAGAACAACTCAATAAACTATTTCTACAGAAAACAATTAGTATTAAAAAAACGAATATGATTCATGTATTTCAGTTCTTCTTTGGAAGTGTGTTTATGTCATTAAGTAAAAAGAAAATGCAGTCGGGCTGTATACAGTATATTATAAATGATTCATTTTAGCATCTTACAGACAATTTTCAGAAAGAATATTCATTTTTCAGCCACCACACTGTCATGACCAGTAAGATTTTAATACAAAAAAAGTAAATACTACAAATATACTGTATAGCATGTACTTATACTAACAGATAGAATGCACTGGATAAGGAAACTACGTTTGGATCTATACGGTAGTAATTGTATCGGAAAATAAGATAAATGTTGCTTCACCAAACATGTTCCCCAATGGTTGTTTACATCTACATCTAGTCATTTAGCAGACGCTCTTATCCAGAGCGACTTACAGTAAGTACAGGGACATTCCCCCAAGGCAAGTAGGGTGAAGTGCCTTGCCCAAGGACACAACGTCATTTGGCACGGCTGGGAATCGAACTGGCAACCTTCAGATTACTAGCCCGACTCCCTCACCACTCAGCCATCTGACTCCCTTGTTAACATGGACTATGCACTATAATATGCTAAGATTATGTTGGTCATTGGACCAATAGTCAGTTGTATACACATTTTCCCTTAACAGTATATTGACTTTTGGAGAGGAAAATATTGTTTGACTGTACAGATTGCACATGATTGCAACATTATGACATGGAGTGATGACGTAAATTGTACATTGAGACACTGTCACTGACCGGAACATAATTTGCTGGTCAAATACAGAATGTGCCTTTGCACATTCTGCAAACAGTGGACCCTACTTAAATGTGAGGGTAGGGTGCAGCATCTTCCAAATACTACAGACAAAACATGGAGACTTATGTTGATCAAATGAATGTTGAATGAATGTTGCTATTTCATGTTAAAATATACACACAATTTATATTCAATTGGAAATCTCACATCATTCCCATTAAAGAGAAACTGACAGATGCCTCTCTCTTTCCCATCCAACATGTTTCTAGCCTGAGGTGGCTGAAGGCTTTGACTGAAAGGTTTTGATTGCTCCTAAGAGGGAGGAAGGTGTAGTATTGCAAATCCATACTAAGCCATGAGCTGATTGATTCTAAATATTAAAAAGGGGAACTCAGGGTCAGATTAAATAGATTTTCAGGGGCATTTTGCTGAACAAATGCCTCTGCTTTGAGATGATAGGTTTTCAATTCCAGGTAGTTAGGATTTGAGGTTAAGGTTAGTCAAAGCTTTGCAGTTGGCTGGTTTTGAAAAAGGGAATCATGTTGTCATGCGCTTAATATGCATTGCCTGGTTTCAAGTTAATATACGTTTTATCATAACAAAACTGTGTCATTATTGTGCATTCCTGAAAGGCTTAAACAATTCGGAAATGCATTAAAGTGCTCCTAAACATTTTAAGTTGCTATACACAAAAACTAAGCAATATAAAATCAACAAACAGAGAAATGGCAAAAGCACCATGTTTTGGTTGAGAAAAAAATGACAAGAATTGTAATTCTTCAGGCCTGACTTTATTTCAATTCCAATATTTTAGGCTTTTAGCTCAATGCCTTCCTGCAGCATATTTTTGACAGACACCTGAAAAAGCTGTGTCAGTAAACATGCATCCATGGGAATAGGCTTTGTAGAGATTGCATTTGATAGAAGTATTCAATGGGACCAAGAATGACAGCTATGCATCTGTTTGGAGACAAATGCAAAACAAAATACTGCCACTCAAGTGTAGTTTTCCGTTTTCCCCTGTCTATAAGTATCAAGATTGAAAGTGCACCTAGAAGCCTGTGTCACAGTCAGACAGCTAAGAAAGGCTTGAGATGTCTTAGAGTGCCCAGTAGACAAAGTTTGGAGAAAAAAAAACGGTGTACTCTCGAACACAACATCATACTAACACTTGCTTTTGACAGATGAAGCATAGTATTCTTCATGTGTGCCTGATCAGAGCAAAAATAGAAAAACATTGGGCTGTTAATACATGGTGGTGAGAAGAGAGATTGTCAGAAGTAGCTCTTTTTGGGTGATTACGACACCTCAACCATGTCATCATAGACAGGGTGACTGGCCTATCACAAACAAGGCTGTTTTTTGTTTTTTTACTGTGTGTGGTATTGAGCAGCATGGGCACAATTACATTTGTCCATTATCTTCCTTCAAGAAAAACACACAGTTGACACGTCTTTGATACCTTTCATTTACTTTGTCTCTGGACCATGAATATAAAGAGAGCCAAAAATCTGCCATTGCCAAATGTGTTCTAAACAAATGACATCCCTGCCAGCCTGCCCTTCCTTGGAGAGTGCCCTAGCCAAAGGCTCTAAATCACTGGGTCTGGGCCAGCGTTGCTACAGCTATAGTAGTGTGGGTTCACAGGGGACAAGGACCTCTGTTGGCATGGCAGCTCATGAGGCCTCTGAGTGGGAGCCAAGTTTTCTACACCACCCAGACACCTTCTTGGCACCACTATGAAGGAAGGAGGAACTGGAGAAAAGACTCAAAACTGATTTACAGCGAAGGCATTTGTGTGATTAGGAAGAAACTATTTACTAATATAATTTTGTGTACACAACAGCAATATCACAAAGTAAATCATCCAGTACAGGTGGAAATTATTTATCTGAGATTATACACATTACGTCCACTATCAACCCCTTTTCCTTGTTCACTGGCACATCAACATATTGTGGAGAGGCTCAGAATTTGGTGCTGACACCATGTGAGCCATTTTGTCTAATCTGGGCCACACGGAACTAGTTGAGTAGGGCTAGCTTGCACTCTACATGCCTGAGGACATGGTCCTAATGTTCCGCTCTGAACCGGAGCCCAGGCAGACCTGCAGAGCTTACCGTTCCCAGAAACGGACGGAAAGATTTGGCATAATGCCTGCAAATATGACCTAAACCTTGTGGAGGAGAGTTACAGTACATATGCCCTGAGTGATCAACATGCAAAACATCTACTGGAGGCACTTGGGAATTAGATTCTGAATGTGATTGAAGTAATAATTTAATCTTTAGAATCAGTATCAAGCTGCAGATCCGTACAGTGTGGTCCGGCTAACACTCTGAGGTCGACTTTGGTTCTATTTCACAAGACGAATACATTGTCCGGTCTCTTCAAACATATAATCTATAATGTCCCATTAACATACCACTATGTTATTCCTAAGCATATTCCAACTCTCAACATCAATTAATGTTTGTTGCTCTTAAAAAGTAATCCTCATCATTTAAATTAATATAATACCCTCAGAAGATCGTGAAAAGCCCACATCAACTTACCAGCTGCTATCCTTAAAGTCCCAGATCATTTCTGCAGACCCTGGTGGCTAGTTTAGATATTGATGTGGAGCCGTCTGCCAAGATGTCTCTTCCTCTGGCCGCAAGCCAGACTTAGCAAAGACATTAGTAGAAGAAGTCATAACCCTCAAGTCACTTTGTTATTGTATACCAAAAGACACAGCCGTTTTGAAGTGTACTAGCACAGTTTGTTTATGAGTATGGAGCAGCATAGCAATTATGTGTTACCTAACTTGTACTAAGTGAAACTATAACAGAGATGTGTAGACTATCTCCTTAGGCCAATAAGAAACTCTCTGAATTATTCAGGAGCCCCACCTGTCATGTGAATGAGCATGCTTATAGTGTCTACATGATGAACATGTGGTGGATGTAATTTCCCTTGAAATGCTCGAACGCTTACGTAAACTGTATTGGATCTGAATATGTTTGTGGCAAAAAGAAGTGAGATTGTTACCAATTGTACTTCAACGTTCAATACAGTCTTTGGAAATATAAAAATATTGATATCTTAAACCATGATTTCATGATTTCCCTGGAGATGCTGGAGATCACTGAGGTATTATTATTACACATTTTATGACACCGTTAACATTTATTTGAGGTATCTCCTCATCTAATATTGGTGATGTTTCACTTTCCATAATGACCAATGGTGCTTCAACAGAATGGGCCCAAATTGTAGAAATGTAGATCATAATGTCCGTGTTAGGCTGCAACCAGATGTACAGTAGATTGATCTACTACAAAATCATTTTGCTGATTTGGGCCTTGTTGCCAGAGCAACCCTAACCCTTAACTTGAATCTTAGAAATAATCTTATTCTCACTCTCTAGTTATTTTGATTAATTCAGAAGCCTGATTTGTTAGACTAACCTAATCCTAGCTCTTTTGTAACCCAACCAGAGAAGTGTACTGCATGCCCAACCCCTAACTAACCTGTAACTCAACCAGAGAAGTGCACTGCATACCTAACCCTAACAAACCTGTATCTCAACCAGAGAAGTGTACTGCATACCTAACCCTAACTAACCTGTACCTCAACCAGAGACGTGTACTGCATACCTAACCCTAACTAACCTGTAACTCAACCAGAGAAGTGTACTGCATACCTAACCCTAACTAACCTGTAACTCAACCAGAGAAGTGTACTGCATACCTAACCCTAACTAACCTGTAACTCAACCAGAGAAGTGTACTGCATACCTAACCCTAAATAACTACATGAAGGCTCAACGTCTTACATTAGTACTGAGACTTAACTGGAACATAAAAAGGAACCTTTCAAATGAATGGTGCAGTGTGAACATTAGGTACTGATAGCATTGACCGTCTAGAAATTGTTGTTCTCACTACTAAGTCTTCAGCATAAACACAGCGGTAGAAAATGTCTAACTTGAATGTATTAACATCTGAAGAACCTGATCATATTCCTGTTCAGAAATGGACAATTCAAAATGTGTCTCGGTTTACGTAAGTGGCAAACAAATACTGCTTCTTAAGACTATTTTTAGAGATTTGAATTAATCTCTTTGACCCTACATCATTTCCCAGCACTTTCAGAGCACATCTTATCCTGCAAAGTGCTTGTGTGCACCATTACCGCGTTGCTATTTTAAATGCTATTAAAACCTGCTGAGGACCAGGACTGGGGTTGTGTTACTGTGAGTAGCGTCACGATCAATCCTCCCTTTCCTATGTCTCCATACTTCATCATAGTCTCAGTTTGTTGTAACACGCAGAGAAAACCACATATTAGGTAACACAGACCCATTTAGAAAGCAATTTAAAGAACTCCGCTGCCTCCATTGAGCCTGGTGGGGTGGTATTGTCTCTTAATTATCCCATATCAGTGTTGAATTGTAAAGCTCTCAAACAGTAAGGCTATGGTGCCAGTCAGTACCTGAATGGAGTCATACTATCAGTATTGCAGTGCAATGAGAGAGCTAAAGATAGGTCTGTCAATTCAAGGTCTCGATTGACATATACCAGCTTACTAATTTAATAGGCGGAACTTGAACACATTCTGATGTTAACATGTGGGGGACCATTAAACATCAGTAAAATAATAATTCATGCTGTCTGTAGACATAGTAACATGTTTTATTCCTAAAACCCCTGACTCGGTTGTTTCTTCTACATTTTTGTGAATGAAAAATTTAATTCCTCCAGATCGAGCAATCCACCATGTTTACCAACATGGAAACTGAAGAAGCTGTGCTGGTCAATTGGTATTTAATTTCTCTGCGATTGTGTTATATTCACTGTGTTAGTCGTGTTATTACACATCCGTTTCTCCATGGAGCGTTTCCTAAAAGGAGGTGATTCACCAGCCGCCCACCAGGACAAAATACTCTAAATCTGCTTAACTCCTAACATAGAATTTAATTTTAATTAAACAGTTAATGAGCCATGGGATTAATGTCAATGACTTTTTAAAGCAAACATCTATAAATCATTAAGGCCCCATTTGAGAGGGAAAGGGAACGTGCCTCTGGCACGGACTGGTTTACTCCCTTCTCTCTAGGGCCTGATTGGACAAGCCAATGGATAGTACTAGGCAGATAGAATACCGAAAGAGGTACTTGAGTATTGACCCCTCCCTACCTCAAACCCCCCTACTTTACACACAACAGCAATAATGCCTGGTGATGCAACACAAAAAGACATTGAGCAAGAAAAACAATAACTGCAAATAACGGTGGGTGTAAATGATCAGGAGGTGACTCAGTGGAGGTCAATGGAGATGTTATCAGTATGACATCAGGGAAACATGCAGATATGGACAAACCCAGGTTCTTGTCACGACCTTGCCCCAGCCTGTCCTAGAGTGTCCCTGTGTTCTGTCTCATTAGGTTCACCTGTGTCTTGTTGAATGTCTGTCAATGTTCTCGGTAGTGTTGTTGCTTTCCCCTGTGTCTTGTTTGGTTCCGTATTTAAGTCCCTGTTCTGTGGTCAGTCTTGGTCAATAGATGTGTCCTAGTCCCTGTGAGTGTCTCTGCTGTCTAGACGGTTGCTTGTAAAGCCTTTTGTGTCCTTGCACCTGGGTCCTCCCTGCACCGTTACAGTTCCCCACGTTGTTTGGAGGATTACAACACATTCAGCATAGCACATACTCTTTGACCTTATTTCTTTAGTGCAAGGTCATGCAGAAACATAATGCAACATTTTGTAGATGTGTGCCTTTTAAGACTAATGTTGGTCTACAGTTTACAGTCCAAGGATAAGCAGTTACATACCAAACATTGTGTGATTTTTATGGGCTGAAATGTGCACTTCATTCATTGCAATGGAATTGTGTCCCACCTGAGTGAAAATCTACATCATCACCCTTAACCTTTGTTTGAAACACCCTCCACAGATCCACAAACTTAATACACAGGAAAGAACAACCTGGAAATCACAAACTATTTAATTTTACAAAGTCTGTAACTGGGGACCCAACTGCAAGTACTTTTTGGGAGCTTTTCCCCCTGTCTCTGAGGTCTATTGTGTTACCGAAAAAAATGAATGAATTGGATGTAAAATCCCCAGTGTCCTGTGCTAAATTTACCTTAAACCAAATCACTAAAGCCTACTGGTGCCTGACAGGCTGGGCAGGTGTGCAGGTTCCTCAGCAATATCCAGGGGAGTCAAGCAAGCGCAGCACAGCACCGGCAGACGGATCCCCCTTTATGCATTCTTATTTATTAATCTGACTCCCCTCCTGTGCAGGTTTACTCCACGGCAAAGAACCAGAGTGTCAAACAACACGATATTGCCCATTGAATTGATTTATTTTCCCTGTTTTTATTGCATCTTGTTTTTTCTCTACCCATTGCATCGACGGATTTTTTGTTTTGACATGAGACCAAGAATGTCTTCTTCACGTGTCCGAGATACATGTAATAAAGTAAGAGATCCAGATGGTTTCCTGTTATTCTTATATGTATTGTCAAGATTTCCGGCTGGCTTGTCTCCAGTGAAGTCATACCCGTCCGTTATTTCTTGTTGACACTGACACGGGACAGCATCAATCGAGACGTTTGTACACAAACAGAGGTGTCTAGTGAAGTGTTAACTACCCTGACATTGTGGGTTTTTCACTGTGTCTTCCCATGTCTCCTTGCAAGTCAACCCTGTGACACATATTTTTTGATAAATAAATAAAAAGCTCATAGAGGAATAAATACATACTCCAAATAGAGGCTGACAGCTCACTGCGCTGGTGAAGGAGTCTTCAGAAGAGTCGCCTCCTTGTTTTTGCTGACTGCTGCAGACAGACGGGACAGAGAGCATCCTGGCCCACTGTCACCGAGAGCCTCTCTCTCCTCAAGCCACAGCTCGTGCACATGGAGAGAACTGTGGTTAAGTCCCATGGGGTACGGCCATACCTATTAAATGGCATCACAAAGACACCAGGGCAGTCATGCAGACAGGAGAGGCAACAGCCCCTGTGAAGGTGAAAGGTTTGAGAGCAGAGATGGGCTAGTGCTTTGAAATAATAATGACATCCTTTTAGACAAATGTGTCATTTTCCTTTTTCTTTTTTCTCATGGCTTGGTAGGCGGCAGACTCCCGGCAGGCAGTCTTGTTAGGGAGAGATATTCCACATGATCAAAATGAATGGGCACTATTGATGATGAACCACTGGGAGAAATAGCATCACTTCTTTGGTGCATCTAGATGGTTTATTTTATTATTTCAGTGTGGCCTGGGCCTTGGATATACAGAACAATAGTGTGGTCCCTTGGTTTAAGTCAGCTGTCAAGATCTGAGTGGCACTGCATTACATGGATGATTACCAATAATTCCCTCGCTGGGAGTCAACTGAAGGCAGACACCGATGTAATTATGGTTCCCTTTGGCAAACTGCTTTGTCATAGAACAGCATAACGATATGCTCTTTTGACATAGAACCAGTGTCCCAAGATTGTTGCGTAATGGCCTTGTAAATCAAAACTATATTTTTTACAGTGTCACACCTGGAACACAAGACTTCAGGCATGAGGGCTGACACCTGTGATGGAGGTTGTTCTGTAATGAACAGCCTTTTCTGACACCGTTAAACCTGTTTGCAGCACTTAAAGATTGGCCTTAGTCACCTCTGCTGTATGCGCTACAGTGTAAAATATGACCTGCACTTCTTATTGACTGGTCCATTCAAAACTCTTCTAACGAAACTGTTCAAAAGTATTATATCGTAGTTGAATACTGTTCAGTGTACTATTCAAGATCACAAGGTCTCTTCATTGTGAGATCCTACTGGCTCACAGTCCACTTTTGTAGATGCCTAGATGTTTACACCATCATCATTTAATGACCAGCGTCCTCCTGTGTTGTGATGAGGTCGAAATGGCCACAGTATATCTGTCCTGATCTCAACTGTCCAGTATGCACCCAAGCATGCAAATGCTCCTATTCCCTATGACAGCTGATAAATATGTCTCTAAATCTAGGGAGTTGACATGATTAACCATAACCCTGTAGGCTCTGCTATCCCAGAGCTCTCAATCACAGACAGCTCTGGATCCTTTCCATCTCCAAACAAGTAGAGGTCTGAGCTCTCACTAATCAACAGGATCAGGGTGAAGCTCTTACGTCACAAGAATGACACTTTCTGACCCAGAAGACACCTAAAGTATGATATGTTTACTGTCCACTGTCATCATTATCGACAAGTATTATTCGGCCGAAACAAATCATACTCTATGATGCTACAGGTTTCTCTTCCTCTCTCTCTCTCTCTCTCTCTCTCTCTCTCTCTCTCTCGCTCGCTCACTCTCTCTCTCTTTCTTTCTTTCTCTCATGTCGCTCAGCCTTTAATAAGCCCATAGTGTTTATTATCTCTCTCTTTTTCTTTTTCTCTTCTCTGTCATACTTTTCCTTTGTTTCACTCTCTTTCTCTCTCTCTCTTTCTCTCTCTCTCTCTCTCTCTCGCTCTCTCTCTCTCTCTCTCTCTCTCTCTCTCTCTCTCTCTCTCTTTCTCTCTCATCTGGTGAGTCGTCCACCACTGCACCATCTATTGTGTTGAGATAATTACTCCTGAGTAGAAGCTCATCAGGAGGAGAAATTGAAATTATTTCCTCATACACTGAGACAGTGAACCGTGGAGTAGAAAATGATGAATCTGTATATTTCCACTGGGAACTGCACATGACAAAAGTAGAATGATTAGGTTGAACAGAAGCAATATCACAAGGATGAACTGCAGGCACTCCTGCTATGGTAAGCACTGTTTAGTTTGTTTCTCTCTGTATTGTGTAAGTGTACTTTTTATTGATTTGATGGGGTCAAAGGTCATTTAAATGAAACCATACTCATTTAGACCTTCGGACAAATGGAGGTAGAAAGACTGCTTAGCTTTTTCAAATCAATCACAACCACTGCTTCCACCATGAACACTAAAGTGTTATTCACACAGTGCTTGTGGATTCAATTTTCCAACCACGGAGGCTGAATTAAATGTCTTGTAAATTATGTTTATTGTCCTATGTATTTCCCTTCCGCAATCAAAAGCCAGCAGTCATTGCTCAATAGTTAATTGAAGTTGCTTTTTCTTGTTATGCAAATTTGTACATTGCTTAATTGGGGTGTATATCACATTTAACATGCATAGAAATACAATTTCTGCGGCTCATTCACTGCACTACACAAACACACCGCTCTCCTTTGTAGTCATGCTGCCAGACTGCTTAAGGAGTGTCATATTCTTTCTGTTGATAAGAGTGGGAAATAGCTTCAACAATGATAAAGAGCTCACCTTAATTTCAATAATTATGGTTTAAGTGTACTGACTTGAGAACAGGTTAAACAGATCTGAGCAATGTAAAGTCTAAGTCAAGTTAAAGGTTTGATTCAGCTTCTGATTCGACTTGAAATTGGTCTCCTGACCACCCTGGGGTAGGGTCAATTGGTTCTGTGTATGGTCACTGTAGGGGGTTAATGAAATCAATTACAAGTCAAACATGTTACAAAATTAAAGATACAAGAGACAGAGACAAGAAAGAGGTGAGCAAGGAGTAGGACAGTAGGACAATGGAGAACTGAGGTAGAAGGTCTCAGGAGATGAAGAATTCACAGAACATTGCATTACAATTCCCTTTATACACAAGACCAACCAATCAGACCAAATCTTGAATGGGGTGTGAGAGCCATCACGTTGAGACCGTCCAGAAACTCCAGACTTTAGCATATGAGAGGTGGGGGCATGTTCGACATCCAGCCTTACAGTCACCATGGGCTTATGAAGCAGAGATGGAGGTCTGGTTTTCTCTTGACTTGTCATCAACAGTTTCCCACTGAGTGTGGCAGACATGGCCAAGCACTGTTCTTTCCAATACGAGTATTGTGTTTAATAGATATAGAATGAGAAGGCCTTCTTGATAGACAGCTGTATCTTAAATTATGGCAGCTGCATGTGAAATAGGTATAAACAATGAAAATGTATTCAACTGTACAATATCACAAGTTTTCACGGTAATATGCATATACTGTATGTTGTCACACAGTGTGTAGACCAATTCAGTTTCATTTGTAGACTTTGTTTGCAATACCATATCAATTGAGACATTCAGAAGTTGCTAAGCAACATCAAGTCTTTATTCTAATGGCTGATTAAAAAACATTACTGGCAGATTATAAACATGAACACCTCTTCCCCCAGGGCACATTCACCAGAAAAGAACATGAGGGAGGCTGAGAGAGAGACAAAAGCTGCAAGAAACAAATAAGAAAGAAATTGAAAATGAGACAGAGAATGTGATAAATTTCAAGAGAATGATAGATTGAGAGATTGAGAGACATTGAGTTAAATGGAAAGGGGAGAAGAAAGAGATCAATAGACTGACGGAGAAAGAGACATCAGTAAAAGTAAACTTGGCATCATCCTCTCTGACAGGTGTAGATCTCAAGACCTCTTCAACCGGTGAGGCATCACTTGACATCTTATGGTATAAGATGTTATTGACACTAATGTCTTGAATTACGTTGGTTTACGGTTCAGGCAATATTCATTATGCTTTGTTGGCTGGTCTGTTGCATTCCTTGTATGATATAATAATAATAATAATAATAATAATAATAATATAGGTACTTCCACACATGGTGTAGTCTGTAACAGTTTCTTGATCAATCAGCTATTGCCATAACTGGTTAAACGATACATATTTTCCCTCTGAGCATTAAGTGTTTTGAGGCAACTTTACAATAAAAGTAACAATTGCATGTGGATACTGTGTGTGCTTTTATATTAAGCATATCACAATATCAGCATTGTAAAATCGAAATGTAATTAATGTCAACTACCGCATGTCTGCCTTTCATTCCTCCCCATTTGCCTCTAGGAACGATTGCGGAATTCCTGACAAAATAAAAGGGAGACATACTGTACTTGGATGCGGCAACAGAATGATTATTTTAAGATGCACAGGAGAGCAGAAACAACTTTCTGACAGTTTCATCATGCATTACTTCACAGCAGTTCTGCCGAAATTGACATTGTTGGCTTTGATCAAAGCCAAAACAGAGCTATGACATTCTGAAAGAAGTGTTTCAAATGATTTCTGTGACAGAGAGTGTATCTTCAAAACACTGCCAGTGCTTCAAGGGAGATACTGTACAGTCTAAGTGTGTGTGTGCGTGCGTGTGTGTTTGTGTGTGGTTGTGTGTGTTGATGTGTGTAGTTGAGTGGGGGACCATACATGTGTCTCTGCACTACCACTGAATGGCACATTGAGTGGTAACACATTCAATGTTAATGGACGTGTAGCTTCATACACATCCTAAAGAATGTACGAAAAAACACAAAATGCTGCATTGAAAGTATATTGAAAACTAGTCTGAAAAATGCAGTACTACTCATTCACCTCCACTGGCCATTCCATCTCAGAGACTAGTGACTTTCACTCCCAAACAATATATGGCATCATGCCTGCTGTGTTTTCCCTTTTGAATTATACTCGTTAGGGTTCTTTTGAGTGTTGAGCTGGTGTCTCTAGGCAAGACTGATTGATGGCAGAGTGGCCATGTCACCCCTTGAGAGAAGAGGGGTGTGTGCGGGGGGAGATTCTGTGTCACATTGCCACAGAAGGCCCTGTTGAGCTTGTTAAGAGAGAAAGTGCCTTTTGTTTATGAGTAATCTGACCGCTATGGCTGACAGGGTACTGTGTGGGGATGCACTGCCTTCGGCAAGCATACTACTCCTCTATTTATATCCCTCCCTACCTCTGTTGCTCTCTAAATGTACATTCTTACATATGCAAGAATATTACACATATTATGAATCAACCCGTAAGCCCAGAAGAATTATAATGATTTGAATCCTGTTGCAGCCTGGTACTTGGATAAAGAGGAATTTGACAGAGCTACTGTACAGTGTAGACCACTAAAAGTTACGAGGGGTAAACAACATCTAAAATTGACGAAGGGGAAAGTGCTTCGGCACGTTGTCTGCTTCTAAGGACACCCTTCCCTTGTCTATTTATGAAGTCACCTCAACTGGGAGGCACTTCAAGCAGGGCCAGATCCTCTCCCAGATGGGCTATCCATAGTGGGATCCAGGCTTGCTATTTGAAGTTGTAAACTGAAGCATCTAAACAGCGCCGACACTGAGTCATCTACTTTTTGATCACGCACACCTGATGTGATTCTCATTCGTTCCTCTGAAAGGGAGCAGAGGGGACCCTCCCTACCCCAGGTTCCCTCCATGCTCCCTTGCCATTCTCCCCCGCCCTCGCCCGCCACAAGATCCTCTCACAGGATGTGGCGGCGTCTTGGTGAACTGTCATCCTGTCCCCTACCGGGGTGTTGCTGTTGATGGTGGGGGCGAAGGCTTCAGATATCCAGTGTTACACAAACGCTGCCATTTAAAATAAAAGAAACATGAAAGGCTGTTTGATGTTCAAGAGGTTCACCTTGCTCTCAACAACAACACAAGCGTGAGCAACCGGCGACAAGGCAGTTCTTTTGAGGACATGCGGATGTCAAAAGCAAAATGACACAAGGACAACCTCAAAGAGAACACCTGCTTTAAAATTCTGACTGACTCACGTGTTGAATAATTATGCTGTAATTGAAGTCAGATTTTGACATTGAGGTTTTCTCCATCCAGCGTAAAAGACACCCCTGGGACAATAAATGTCTATTCCGAATGTAACCATTTACACCACCATTATGAAAACGTTTTTAAACATTTTTCATTCATCTCCATTTATTGCCATATCCAGCCAATAATCCATCCATTATTATCCATGCAAAAATAAAACTATCAACTAGCTACATTAAGATTGCTTGGGGTAGGGACATTGTAGGATGGAGAAGGTGCTTAAAAGTGTTACGCGTGGAACCACAAGGTCCTGATTTATAAACCTTTTTTTTTACGTAGTTAGTTAGTTAACCTGTCTGAGAACATCCCAGAGAACCAGAGGCGTTTCCCTTCCACCATAGACCTTCAGATCCCAGTCTAGGTAACACAGACTGCCTCTCAGTGCAGCCTGCATCTCAGTGTGTGAACAGGCTGGTGCATGCCCCGGCATTGCAGGAGACACGATTAGGTGCCTTGATCTCTCCCATGGCAAGAACAAGACCTCAATCTCTCAGTATCTCCACTTTAATCAAATCCCTACCTTTCCCCCCCTGCCACAAAACTGTCACTGGCTGAAAATAAGCCCTTTCTCATCAAAGAGCAGGAGCAGGTTCAATTGATTTCCAGGCTAAGGGAAATTTTATTCAGAAAGTTCGAAGAAAAAAAATCCACCTGCATCCTCCCCCATCAGGCAAATTACTTCTGACTTTTAATTTATTTCTGCAGGAAATGGAAAGCTACATCCTAACCACAGTCAATAGGGGGACTGGAGAGGAGAGGGGGTAATCAGGCGGCTCACCAACTCCAAGGCTTCCATCCTGTCAGCTTTAATAGCCACTCAGACCACACAATCTGCTCAGCCTGATATGCTCCCGTCACTCCCCAGTCCGCAGCCCTGGACCCTGGACCCCTTTCCCTGTCTGCCTACCTCCCCGCCGTGTCCTTCCTAATGACAACTGAACATTTCCCTCTATTCCGGCCAAGTCTCTGAATTTCAAGGGGAACCAATCACAGCCCCAAAGTCCTACCCTGAGCTGGGCAACAGAGGTAATGGCACAGGAAATAGGATTGGTGACATTGCTCTCTTTGTTTACATTGTGCAGTTCCTTTTTTGGTTTCTATTACAGATGGACAGCAATTTGGTGGGATGGTAACATCGAGCACTGTTTCAGGTGAGTCTCTACAAGTGCATGTACTGAGGGTATGCTGATCAAATGGAAATAAGCATTTTTCGTACAATATAGAAATGGACCCTTTTTTTGTTACACATACTTAATTTGACAGATAATTGGACTACAGTACAATAACATTCAACATTAAAACCAGTGAGTTCAGGAGCATCGAATGGTGATTGGGTCGGTTGATTACCTCTGGCTCAGAGACCAGGTTTATCTGGAAGCTGTTGCTCTTCTGCTGTCTAATGAAGCTTCTGTCACAGGAGATTTAATGGCAAGGAAAAACAATAACCGTCTCTCCCCCAGCTGTTAGCATAACAGGGCTGCTTTCATGCTGCAATATCTGAAGACAGAATGGTAGATAATGTAGTAGTAATCACTAATCAGACTGGCCAAATAAATGGTTACACCGTGTGCTATAATCAAATTTGCCGGAGCACACATTTTCAATCCTTGAAAACTGGAAGTGTAAATGCAAACTCAAGAAGGTTATCCATATGAAAGCAAGCTTTTTTATATTCATACTCTGGCGATTTGACTGCTGATTCTTAATAATTTGTGGAATTAATATTTTTTTGCCACTATGTGGAAACAAGATTTTGCAGAGAATGCACAGATATTTTAAGACCTTTGCTGTAATCTTGGGAATAGTTACAGTGGACAGTGTGTGTTTGACATTCAACCCAATATTTCCCTGAAGGACCTGTGAGCTTAGCCTACGTTTGAAATTTTGCAGGCAACACAGGCTGTTCATTGTCAGGCTCTTTAGAAAAGGACCTTTACTCTCCGTTTACACCTGGAACATACCACAGTATATAGAGTGGAGGCCACGAGACAGCAGGTCTAAGTTAAGAGTCTATTATACTAGAAAGGTATGAAATGGAGTTTTCAAATTGAAGCCCCAGAAAGCTTTGGCCAATAAATCCAGAGTCCAGCCTCAAGTGGCTGCCATCGCCCCAGATATGTTCTTAATCATTATATTACTGTAGGACCTCCTCAGGTGATTACTGCAAGCAGGTTCACACACACGCACACACACCCACACACACACAAACAAACACGTGCACTTCAACAAACTCCATTTGTGTTTTCATTGCAAGAAATCTAAACATATAAAAAGACAAAAATCCAATTAAAAGGCAAATATCTATGACCCTGTTGTTCAAATTTTCCAGATCCCTCAACAGCATCTTGATCATTTCTGTCGGTATGAACGAGCCCTGTGGTGTGGTAGGGATTTAATACAAGTTCACATAGCAGAAGGACTTTCTGCTTGGTGAGAGGTCTACACCTTACAATTGTTGGTGCTGACATCATCACAAGGCCTGATAATCTCCAAGTTAGTGACTCGGCTGTTTTAACGGTTTGGTAATTCTCTGAGCTGGACAGATCAAGGATTTCAAAACACTTCTGGCACATGGCCAAACCAAGGTGGAGAAGTGAAGAAGGATAAGGCATATTTTTATACATTCAGGAATATCACATGGAATATTAAAAAGGCCATGAGGGACCATGAGGGTCTACATGGTCTTTTAAAATTGTTCATGTGACAGTCATTTACCTTATTTTCAGCACAGTGGAATCAAGAACACTTCTGAACCATTAAAGTGAAAAGTGCTTCGATGGTCAGGCCAATCTAAAGTGAATTGTTACTCCTAGACTTAGCTGTTGGCAAATGCTAATAGATAGCATTGCTTGTCAATGTAATACAAAAATAAATAATAAGGCACTTTCATGGCGAGGGTACAGTACTGTAATGCCTGGAGGATCAGGTTGGGATGTTTATAAGATTATCTTTGATCTTAGACAGAAAGCATTAAGGTGACATGGTATAAATTGTTCACATCATGTAAACTACGAGAGCTTAGTTTGGTAAGTAACACAATTTGATCGCATCTTTAGTGGTCTTATTTCCCAGTAGACTTTGGTTGCTTTTAAGGTTATGGATGATTTGGTTAAAACAGGGGTAGCATCTATCTCACTTGACAGGCTAAAAGCAAAGAGCAAGCGTGGTCAAAGTTTTCCAAAAAATGTTCAACTAGTCAGAAGGTGTAACTTCCACATTAAGACCTTAGCCTCCGCCACATTCATAATTGTCAAGGTTAATTCGGCTTCACTTTTCATACTTTTTTCCTGGACATGTCTTCTTTTTTTTGTCACACGACGCCCTGAACCTTTGACTTCAATTTCCTGGCCATGGCAGAGGTAAATGAGAGGAATTCTTCAGTGCTGGCCCCAGCTCTCTTACCTCTGATGGGAAGGCAAGGTCACAGGCTAAGGAGAAGTTGACCCTTTAACTACAGTCTCCCTCTGCTTCTTAACACTCTTCCATCTCTTTGGCCCAGAACCTTTACGAATCCAAACAATGTAGCCCACATGGTCATTGGACACAAACATCTGACTACAACCAAATGCAGGGAATGCTGTATTATGAAATGTGTTATTTTGACATATGATTGGCTTGTATGTTAGAAGACTTACATAAAACAAAAAATGAAACACATTTTTGCTTCATTCTAATCACATAGCCATGGTCAGAAGATATGAATCAGGGTGCTGTGTGTGCATCGAAGCAGCACTAATGTATTAAACACAGAGGCAATGTATTGCAATTAGCACCATCTCATTTGGGTAGGTAATGACATAGCGACCTTTCAGAAATGGCAATGGTTTGTTTGAGGAAGGCAGGGTAGGATGTTCTTTAATCATTCATTTCAGAGAGAGATTATTATTTTTGTCATTTGAAGAACCGCAAAACCACAGAAAATTATGATGTGATGAAAATTCAGAGATCATTAGCAAGACCAGTCACAAATGTTGTGTTTGTGTGTGTGCAATGTGTAAGTGTGTGTGTGCAGTATACAGTACAGTTTCATGTTCTATCACTAACTAGTTCATTCAACACAGAAGCTAAGAATCCTGGTCTCCACTAGCCAGGAGGGAGCAGTGCTGCAATTTGACGAACAAACATGAAGTGTTTCTATTTCTAGCCAGCCCGACTGAGACAGACACATCCAAACCTTTGAGTAAAAACGTAATAGTAGTCTACTGTTAACTAAAGGGACTGTATTTCAGACACTTATTACAAAACAACCCTTTATTTGGAATGCCCTAACTTCAATGCTTTTACCTTGCACATACACTTTTGTTTTTGTACAAGCAGAGCATGTATATATGTATAAGTGACAAGTAGCTCTACTATTTTAAAACAGAATGTATCCACTGAGGCTTCCACGATTCTGATAAAATGCTTACATGAGCATCAAACTCTAAAGTCCCAGCTGATAATGGGCTGGAGTTTAGTTTCTCTAATGTAGTGGAAATAAAACAAAAACAATTCTGGCAGACCGTCAGGTTGTTGTATCATGGCCTTAAATGTGCTCTTTGTGCCCCTTCAAAGCAAGGGAATCCAATGTGTTTTTTTCCAGGTAGCCACCATGAAGAGCAGGCAGATGGAGAGCCCAGCTGTTCCTAGGTTGAGAAACAGGCTGAAATCTTGGCTCCTATTCCCCAAGGGGCAGTCGTAGTCCACTGGGGAATAACACTTCTAGGCTGTCACATTGGCAGCCACTATACTAGGCTGGAACTCAGCTCCAGGTTCACACCTTCTCTTTTTACACTTCGTTCTTTGCTTGTTTTTTCATTTGAAGATTTGAATCCCAGCTGAAGTACTCACGTGGAGAAATGTTTAGTAAATGTGTACCACAGCTAAATCCAGCTCTAATTTTTTTTTCTCCAAAAGTCCACGTCTGGTGGAATATCATGCTCTATTTGTATATCTCCTTTTCTGTTATAACTGTCGTATTACATTTACATTTAGTCATTTAGCAGAGCTCTTATCCAGAGCGACTTACAGTAAGTACAGGGACATTCCCCCCGAGGCAAGTAGGGTGAAGTGCCTTGCCCAAGGACACAAGGTCATTTTGCAGAGCCGGGAATTGAACCGGTAACCTTCAGATTACTAGCCCGACTCCCTAACCGCTCAGCCACCTGACTCCCTGTATTACATGTAATATGTTCAATTGACTTCACAAGATTAAGGTCTCCAACTGAGGCATCCTTGTCCCATAAGTTAAGGCAACATTATAAAGTGATGTCAAAACACAAGAATCGAACACTTTGCTCACATCCTGATTTATAGCATTGACAGTACATCATCAAGAAGTAGTACTAATTGCAGAAGTACACTGTACTGTATCTTATGAGTAGGAGTATACTGTAGTTTATTAGAAGTATATTGTAGTGTATTAGGACAGTCAAAGTCTAGTGCACTTTATTAGTAAAAGTATGCTTTAGTGTACTAGTACATTCGAAGTCTACTGAACTTTATTAGTAGAAGAATGCTGTACTTTTGCCAAATTACCCTGTAGACAATTACTAGAACTTGCAGAGCAAAAACAACTTCAACAACAATATCCTCAATTCCTCGGATATAGATTTTGAAAATTGATTTGCTGTAATTCCATTTCACTGTGATTCATTTTCTCAAACCATGTTAAAAAACAGCCATATACTCGTTTAGAATGACCACACCTTTTTCATCTGTCATAGTGTATTCAGGAAATATACCTTAAAAATGTCATATTATTCTTCTATGACACTTTAGAGGATCTGTATCCTATAATTGCATGTGATGCCAGCAAACCAATAATTTTTCTTGTAATTCTAATAAAAGGTATTGGAAACTCACCAAATCATTTAAAGTGGTTAAAAAGTAAAACACTTTTATCAGATAGTGCTTTCTTCTGTCAGTCTTTGCCAGTCAGCTAAGACTTTGGAAGCATTTAGTCTGTGAATCAATACAAGACCTACTGTATCTTTTACAAGAAATGAAATTAGCATGTTCAAATATGTGGGGATCTTTGACGCTCCGGGAAAAATGTTTTCATCTATAAAACTGTTCAGGGATGCAAATATTTCTGCAAAGCTTCTAATTCCAGTCAGGAATAGCAATGCTTTTGTGAATAACATGTTCAGAAATCTTGTCAGCTAGATACATCTGACTAGCAGTGTTCTTCTATTGAGACCACAAGTCTCTGGGTTCAAACACACAAGCTTGAATTTCATTACGTTGACATTATGTTCTTTCTTTCTTTAATGTTCAACCCATGCATATATTGAATGTCAATGTCCTATTTGCAATCTTGAATAACAAAGACAGACTCCCATCGAGAGATTCACCCACTTTTGCGTTGAACTACACTGTACCTATAATATAGCAACAATTCTCTTTGTTATTAAGATGCATTAAGGTCTGACATTGGCATTTACCATAAGTTTTTTTGTTTTTCTGTATTTCATTCAGTTGCATAATGGCTGTGAAAGTGTGAAGGCTCAGTTTGATTTGTTCTTAAAATCCTCCATTGATTATCCGTGTTTGCTGCAGTGCTGAGTTGGAGGTCTAGAGATTTACTCCAAGTTAAATATCTTTATGTAGACTATCATTGTGGAATTGGTCATATTCACATACTCTTGCCTGCAGTAACCAGTTCATGATTTTCTATTGATGACAAAATGTGAAGTTCTCTCATTTTTGGCTCTGTTGGTCAAACATAATGATGAGAGTATTATTCGATTTTCATTCATTACATGCAAATGCTCTGCATCATCTCTTTTTCTATGACTTAAACGTAAACGTCTTCACTGAGATACATTTTCCAAGAGAACATTTCACACAGATGAAGATGTTAGTACCAGCAGGACAGATACTTACTAACTAATATGGCTTGAAGTGAATGATTTATTCTTCCCTTAACAAGCTAAGGTTTCATTCCATCAATAATGACCCCTGGGTAGATACCAGTCCATCCACTGCCCATTAGTACTAGATAAACAAACAGCATGTCAGCCTTTTTTTGCAGAAGCATAACAGAATCATAAGTAATTACATTTTGGTCATGTTTCACACCAGCCATTTGTTTTTTTCTTCTACTAAACCTTACTGTGATCCTCTAACCTTAACCCTAATGCAACCTTCGCTGACCCTAAACACTGCCCTAATCACAAATTCCTCAACCAAATCAAAACAGTGCAATTTTGAACTGAAGTTGAACTGGTAAAGCATTTCAGTGCCATAATTCTGTTCAGAATACAGGTGTCTAATATTGTAAGAACCAGTTTCAGGTATCAACTGATAGATGTAACTCCATTACATCCCCCTGAAAACAAATGCAACTGCTTCAACCAAATGAACAACCGTCATTCTGTCAAAGAAAGAGGCCCATTTTAACTTTAGCCATAACGCCAAGGTAAAGAAGGGTCCAGAAGATAGAATTGCATGTATTTACCCATTTATGCATCAACCTGCCCGACTAAGTGCTTGTTATGTGCATTGCATGTTCACCAATGACCCACAAGCATGTGAGTAGAGGAGACAGAGGTTGGGAGTGTGTCTCCAGCAGCATGTGCTGGTTCTGCCTTGGAGCATCTGGCCCAGGGTGGATCTGCGGCGGCACCTCCTGCATATGTATGTGCGTTATTGGTCCAGGGGGAGCCACTATATATCCAAGACAGAAAGGACCGGTGACAACGAGAGCCTGGGCTTCCTTCTTCTTTATCTGGGCCTGTCTCTTCTCCTGATGAATCTCGCAGCACAACTTATTCAGATTTAACCTCATCTATCATTGCCTTCAGATATGAAAATGTAGATCCCGACAGAAGGCCCCGGTCACATGGTTACAAGTACAATCTGAAGCGATCATGGGGGAGGCCCGCCTCCGAAGCTCTGACCGGCAGGGGGGGGTCTGGTGGGGAGTAGCTGCACATCTACTCATGTTCCACTGGATTTGACTGCAGTTTCCTTCTGGCCTGTCTGTGGCTTTCTTGACGTCTACATTCAGGAACCCAGGAACGTGCTTTGGCACAGTATCTTAAATATACTATTTAATTGTCTGCTGTACTTAATGTTTCTTTGGATTAAAAAACATTGGTTATACTGTAGCATATTAATATCAGTGGCATTTCCTTATGCTGTCTGTAATGGTAGAGCAGTATGTAAAGTAATATAGTCTCCTCAGAGCCCCAATCCTGGTTGGGAAACAATCCAGTTTCAGTTTGTTTGACTGATACGAGGACACGTGTTTGGATGAGAGGCAGTAATCAGGAACATTCTATCTGTAAAATGAAGGAAGTGTTTATCATCATGTGACTGTGCCAACTCTCTTCTCTCTGCCCATTTGTTTATTGGCTTGCCTTGATAAACTGTGAAGGAGGATCCTAATTAAATTAGGCTTGATAAGAGTCCTCAATTTGCGTTACACAAGGTCATTCATTATCTATTTTCAAATTTGTAAGCCTGAGTTAAGGTTTAAACTTTATGCACTGCATTTTAACTGCCAAAAGAAGCTACAGACGTGCTCTTTGAAACTGCAACAACTCGACCTTGAGCACATATGAACTGATTTTTTCTTTAGGGTGACTGAATAAACAATTAGGCAACAATACAGACAAGCAGACATACACACAAGGGACACACACACACACACATGCTAGAGGATTAGAAGACTGTCAGAGGTAGACCTCCTCTAGACCAACAAGGAGACAACCACCCAGTCCTAGTCCTTTCTCCCAGTCTCCCAGTCCTGTCTCCCTGTCCTGTCTCCCTGTCTACAAGTCATGTCTCCCAGTCCTGTATCCCAGTCCTGTATCCCAGTCCTGTCTCCCTGTCTCCCAGTCCTGTCTCACTGGAGGAGATCTGCAGAACAACAGCTGCTGCATGACAACGGCATTCCAGGGACAAAGACCCAGGGTCATTTATTGAAAGCACAGAACCTCAATAGGTACAAATGACCAAGGTTGGACTCAAACCCAGGCCACTGCGTCAGCCAATATGGCACGTGTGAGCCACCAGGGTGCCCAAGAAGATGCTAGTTTAGAGCACTGGGTGTAGTACTAATGAGAAGCTGAATCGTCATCATCAGTCTCAAGCAGGAAAGTTTTCTCTCCTTTTGTAGATTGGATGATGTGAATAATGTGAAAATTGTGTGAGGCAAATGATCCGGTGGTTCATTTTATATTGTATAACTATTCATGCTACACGTCTTCCATTTCCATGCACCTCACTTTTCTTCTAGATCATTTTCATTTAAACATGTAAGGTTCTGTACCAAAGCACAATCTAATCTAAGCATTTCAGTTTGATCTCAAGAATATCAAAAGCTGAGGTTAACACACAATAGTAAGAATGTGATGGGATGTTAATAAAATACATTCCGGTAAACGGAGAGAGGAACCAGATGTGTACAGGATATGTCAACTGTATTTACATGAAGATAGGATTAGTGTCAAGACAATTATTGGGCGAATCGTCACATCTCCTCTTCACAGTTTTAGTCTATGAGTGACGGTGGAAAGGGGATTTGATGTATAATTCATAGACAAATAAAGCTCTGATACAAAGACAAATTTGTTCGAGCATCATGATGGTAAAAGATTGACATAATGGGTACATGTTCCTCCCTGGTGCCTGAGGTTCCCTGCAAAGTTTGTCTCCTCTCTATGGCTCTCTATCTCTCCCCCTCACTCCTGTCTAACACTCCATCTCTCTCCTCGTTCTTTCTCTGCACTTCTCAATCCTAATGACTTGGGTTCCTGCTCAGCACCAGGCATCATGTGACAGCTCTGTAGCCTATAGCATCTCAAGAGACCCAGCAATGTTGTAAACACGCCTTGTTTGGGGGATTTTCCACTATTTGATTATTTGTTTGACTTCTTGGTTAAGCTATAATTGTAGCCTCTAAAATATGTTGTTCTCTGAACACATTGTTTCCCTAGAACACTGGCATTTGGCAGCCTAGTTGATGTGTCCCCAAAATAAGCTCTTTCTTTCCCTGTGTTTAGGCCAGTTTCAGAAAAACAGTGTTGTGAATAAATCAATGACTGCCAAGTTGAGGAATGAGGAATCTTTTTTTACAGCTTGAGCTGTGCCACTGGCGTACTGTGGTTGTGATTTTGTTGGAATGAAATACGTTGTTTCTCTCTCTTTCCCTTTCTCTGCCCTCAAGTTTTCTCTCTCTCTTTCTTTCTCTCTTACACCTTGCTCTCAGTGTCTCTTTTTTCATCTCCCACCTTTGACTCTTTCCTCTTCTACTCCTCTTGTTTCCCTAACTCTGTTCTTGCTCCCTCCATGCTCTCTCTGTACCTTGTCTTGTCAATCAGGATGGCTCCCAGGTATGAGAACGTTCTGTTGACGGACTAAAACTGACGAGAACCATCCCTGAAATATGAAAGGAAGTTATAATAACCGAGACCAGGGCTGGGATGAAAGCAGTGTTTAGGACAAACGGAGCTGTGCGCCAGGCATCGCAATAAGGTTCATCATCAGCAGAAGCACAGCAGGGGAGAGATGCAGAAGATGAAACAGTTCAGAACGAAGGAGAAGAATCAAATCCCATTGCTTGAGTAATTACAGTGCTTAGGATTTATCAGGAGCAGACATCAACCCTGGGATCTCATCAGAAGAAATACAGAAAGAGATAGAGAGTGAGAGAGCGAGTGAGTGAGAAAGAGAGAGAGAGAGAGAGAGAGAGAGAGAGAGAGAGAGAGAGAGAAAGAAAATGCACTGGCTAATGATGAGAGATTGTCAGGTATATACTTCAAAACGATGTGAGTGGGCAAGCCCTCGGAATATTATAGATAACCAAAGTCCCTTTTCACAATAGTTTCAGCTACAAGTTTGCATCATGACTTGTCTTTTTCAGGGGCTGTGTAATTATCTCAGATTAGCTCCCAGCTGTGCTTTTTAAAATGAAATTCAAAGAACTTCATTCAACCCTATCTAAATCAGTGCTCCAACTCAGATAAACTGATTTACTCAAGTAAAGACTCATTGTGGACAGATTTTGATTTCAATATCTTTAACAAAACCCTTGTTGTCACAAAGTCTAGTACTTCTGCTGTGTGAAGACGGCTGGCATAATTACACAATGAAAAAACAATGATATGTGTGTGTTTGTTTGCATGTGAACTGCACGTGGTCAATTTCTCCTGCCATTAGTTATGACCCCTCATCATGGAGAGCTATGTTAATGAATATGAATTGAGACATCTGTTATTCTATTTCACTCCCCCCCTCGTCCCCTTTTCCTGGCAATGACAAATTCCACCTCGCTGGTGACGGACAGCTTTTGGTTCTCTGCCATGGGCCCATGGCCCAAGCTGAGGGGTGTGGGGGAGCAGAGGGGGTTTGGAACTGCTGAGAAGGTCATGTCCCCCGACAATGGCTGCATTGTCCTTCAGCTAGACCTCTGACACTAATCTAGATACATCAGTTTAACCTGCATCCTCCATCGCCATGCAGAACCGCAGAGATCAATCAATCCACAGCGTAATTTCATCAGGATTTTTTTTCCACTCCCCCCCACCCCTCCTCTGTTCTCCCTCAGCGTGGGACAACCTATTCATCAACATGACTATTGAGCATGGGTATTTAAAAATGTTGCCTGAGCTAGGCAGGGGTTTGTGACACCACCTCAGTCAATGTATTTATAATGACCAGGAGTACAGCTACATCGTAAATATTGCCTTCTCCTCCTACCCATGCTAAATAATATCTTAATCCTGAGCCCTTGTATCCAATAAATCAAAACGAAAAATGCCTCAATTATCTTGTTCAGTATACATAAGACAAGCTCTCCACTGCATAGCTTACTTATAGGCCCCATTAATGAGTTGAACATTTATGCATAGCTTCAGTGATGGTGTCAAGTGCTTGTCTTATCGGATGTAAATATGGAGATGTAAATATGGAGATGTTTTTCCACCTTCAGCCTCAGTTTTGGGGTGTGTTTAACCAAACCAAATGCCAGATGTTTCTTCCTCTCTCCTGAGAAAAAGGGGGGTTTGTGTCACCGAAAATCATGCTGTTTCCTACACTGTTTGTCTTTTTGTTGTCCTTTAAACAGGCGCTTCCACCCCCTCCCTTCCCCCCTACCCTTCTCCCAACAGTACAAGTGGCTTGTTTGCCAGTGTTTCGCAATGGCAAACGGAGGACATGATTGGCTCATTTCTGGGACAGGAAGTAGAATCAGGTGTGCTGAGGTGAGCCTGGAATGGGATTGCAGTGTCAGTAGCGGACCCAGGGGCCACCGGTAGAGGACACATGGAATACATATATGGGCCTAATCATGAATAAATTCACACTAGGAGAGGAAGAGGATGAGGAAGAGGAGAGGGAAAGTATTATTTGAGCTGAAGATATGGATGAATTGTATTATGTCTGCTGTTGTATCCGGATGCTCATTCTTTCTCCAAAACAACAGCTGAAGCATAGATAGAGCTGCTTGAAATGTAGAATGCCATTCATTGAGGACCAAATTTTTGTTGTATGTCAGATTTTAGTTGTTAATTGTAAATTTAAGCTAAGCTTTGATCTTTTGTATTTTCTGCCATAAAAGGGAACAGCAGACACCATTTGCACCTCCATTCTGTTATTATACTCAGTAACCTTTTCATTTAACCTTGAGTAGTTCCACAAGGCAATCTGTAAATGGTGCTTTCATTGAGACAGTACTCCCCTTGAAATAACAACAAAATGAGCAGAAAAGTAAGGGAGGTCAGTTTTCTATTAGGTGGAGCGTAACCAAACGGAGCCTTCAATGATCCAGTTTAAAGTGAGTATCACTGACTACAGCTCAGAGTCCCTACCACTGGCATGTAAATATTTCTTTAAAATTATAGAAATGTACACATTTTCAAGATATAAGACAGTAAATGTTTCATGTACTTCATTCTGAAGATCCTTCTTTTTCATATAAAATTGCAATTTAAATTGTGAGGCCCTTCACTTGCAAGTGCTTAGATTACTAACAAAGTGCAGCCAGGTTGGTTTGGTATTGTACTGCTTTCTGTTGATGCAAGCCTAACCCTAATCCTAACCAGTAACCACACAAGTGTACAGTAATACGTACTGTAACCTAACAAGGATAATACCTAACCCTAACTTAACAAGTATAATACCTAGCTCTAACCTAACAAGTATAATACCTAAACCTAACCTAACAAGTTCAATACCAAAGCCTTATCCTGTGCTTGATGCTCAAACTAACGTTGAAAGCAAAGAGTAGGTAATGTAGTCAACTTATGACAAGTTTTTTTTTCATAAACACTCTATCCATATAGTGCACATATAAAGCCAAACTCAGGTTTACATTGAGCTAACCAAGAAAGACTGTACCCATAGTCATTATGTAGTCTACTTTCAGGAGTTCGCTTTTTAAGGTGGAATTATTCATTACAGAAAGGACCATTAGCTTTTGATGAATAGCACCTTTTTGGGATGCTGTGATTAATTGATGATCAAATTCCCAAGGCCTCCACTGAGAGCTGAGAGCAGGTAATCGCTTCTTCCCAGACAGCTCAAGGTATACCCAGGTGGCGTTGAAAGGCTCCATTTTTTAAAAACTTCAACTCTGTAAGAATGAAGACATTCGGGTGCTGTCAGCAGATGAATTGGAATCCTTCATCCCGCTCTCTTTAACCTTCTTTTTATTTGCAATTGAGCTCCCTGTCACTGCCAGAGTGGAGCCTCTGGTTCTGTGGATGTGTTCAAATACTGTGCTGTTGTTGTGTTTTACCACAATGGTCTGTTCACACTGTGAGAGTTGCAGTGTGAACCAATCACAGTGGAAGTGCAAAATATACCCTACATTTTTCCAGTTTCAGGCATTAAAGCTCACACGCCCACAGGCAAGATTAGCTCAGAAACAACGTGTTAGATTGAATCAGGAAATCTCAATGGCACCTTTTTGTGACAATCCTCAATTTCCTCCTCAGTGAGATGCGCACTGCGCAGCTAAAAGCAACCTGACCCTGCCTCCAAAACAAACAAACCAAGCCAAGCCACGATCCATTTCCATCGAGATGACAGTCAGAAGTACTACAACATTTGCAGTCATTTTAACCAGCTTTAACTTCTCTTTCTTCTCCGTTTGTCCTCTTTCTTCCACATCTCTGACTCACCAATGTCTCACCAGTCTCACCAGTCTCTCAATTTGGTCCCTGTCTCTCTTTCTCTTTTCTTTCTCTGTCTCAGTGGAGATAATTAAAGTGTGACAGCCTTTCATTCAACAAGTGCTGTTTTACCTCGTAGGGACGAGCACGTGATATTCTAATTATCGGTGGACGGTGAAAGGGGCTTCCTGGCTGTTTCCACGACTTAGTCCCCTTTACTGGCAGCGCTTGTCATACCTGACAGAAGAGAAACACCAGACCTGAAATTTCAGGAATTAATGTTACCAGGACTAAACACATCAAATGGCCTCTCTGATATGAGAGCCCATACAGGGGAAACAGCAACAAAGCAGGCAGAAAATCCACTTACAGCTCTCTTTTTGAGCCATTATTCTCTCTTTTTAGAAGCCCTATGAGTCTCAGCAAGCTTTTGTGGGTAAAAATGTTCTACGCAAGGCACTGTGGCTTCTGAATTTAAAGTGCTTCGGGTTTGTGCCATATTTACCATCATAACACAGGCTGAAGGATTCTTGAGATGCAACCCTGGGCTGCCAGGCAACACAAAATATCGAGGACCATGTATTCTCAGATTCTGGTTGCAGATTGCAATTTGGCAAATTGTTCGTTTTTTCCCCCAGGTCTAAACATCAATAAAAAAAAACTATAATTATTTTGGTGCATAAGGTAGGTGCGTAAGGTGCATTAGTAGCCTCATCTGGCAGGCTAACTCTTTTTATGTTTTCTCCTGTTAAAATAAAGGTTAAATTAAAAGTAGGAAATGTATGGCTGACATAATCTTTGCACAAAGACTACTTGAACAGACTTCTTATCCTTGTGAATGATAATGGACATTTTAGGCCCATTTACTTCCAAAGGATCAGGCTAAACTGGTGACCACGTGTTGGAGCTGTGAAGCCGACCTCCAGCAGATCCACTGAAATGAGTGATAAAACATGGAGATGATTATAAGGCCTGCTCCCAGGGAGAAATTGTAGTTAATGAACTTGAAAGCTTGAACCACGAGCAAAAGAGAGGGAAAAAAAGATTGCAAGAGGCTTGCATCGTTTCCAGCTCTGATATTAGCCCGAACATTTGACTAAGCCTAAGAGCAGTGTGCACATTTTTTATATACATTAGAATTTTACTCTGAGTACTGCACATGACTGAGGTATTCATGCAAAACCAGCAGAGATTGGATTCAAAGTAGAGTTGCCTTACGTAAAAAGGTTCAGTCAGGAACATATCATACTTGACATGACGGGGCGACTTCAGGGCAGAATAACCCCATCTTGGGCAGGCAGTACAAAGGGTGATCCACCTTGATTAATATGTCTTCCACAAACGGAGAATTGAGTACATTTAGCAGATATAGTTTTGTGATTTGGAGAAAATGATATATAACAGTTTGTCTCAGTATATGCATGCACTACCATGTGCAAACTATCAACAATATATAATAAATCATTGTGTTTTGTGCTTCAAAGTGGAGACAGAAGAGTGCCTGCTTGTTTTCCCATTGCTTACTTTAGAAATGGACCTTAATTCAGAGATGGTTGTTAGCTGTTAGTGTTTTTTCTCTCTTGTTTGCGATGTGACAAAACACTGCTCCATCGGCAAAAAGCCTGATTGTCTTTTGAAATATTCAACGGACTGCTTAAAAGTGATCCTTTTCCCTCAGGGCACAAAATGAAACAACATTATCCAAGACCCACCAATAATACGAGGCATGGAGAGTGGCAGAGAGTGACTCTACTGAGGGTGATAACACAGGGAGGAGAGCAAAGAGAAACCAGTTTAGCTTTGTTACATAGTTCTAATAAAAACAAAGAGGCCACTGGTCAATAGTGCTTTGATTTCTGCTGTTAGGACATTTTCTTTTGGTGTATAGTTAATGAATGACCGTCCTTGTCTGTTATCAACTTCAAATTGAAATATTTTGCCCATGACACAATGCTCACCCGAAGTTATGACCCAACAATCACCTGAGGTTATGACACAACAATAACCTGAAGTATGACCCAATGATGAGCTTATGACACATCAATGATCTAAAAATCACGACATCATATACAATGTATTTGTATGCGTTCTTCATGGAACATTTTAAACCTAACTTTGTTGACATCTCATTTGTAGGGTTAGGACATGTCTTTAAAAAAGAATGAAGAATATTTCCTCTCCTTTGTCCTTTACTAATGTCATTGCGTTCAACAGGAAGTCCTGAACGAGCCCTATGCAACCAAAGGGAGTTAGATCAATTAAAACGAGTGTGTGTGCGCATGTGTCTTTGTGTAGAGTCAGCATTTCTATAACTGCTGTTCAGCACAGCGGTTTTGTCCTACTGGAGGAGAAGGAAAGCCAAAAGTATTGGTTCTCCACAATCACACAGCAGGAGTCGGCCTAAAACCACGGCCCCCCTCTTCCCCACAGGACTCTTCACGTCACACAAGGTTATCTCTCCCATTGATTCTTATCATCTGCTTGTCAATTGATCTATTACCCTTGCACCCTTTCTACTTAATTCTGGCTTGATTAATTATCGTCACCTATGGTGAATACAGCCAAGGATTGTAGAGATGCGAGTGACAGCAAGAGTTTTCAAGATCAAGATAAATGATGCTTTATCTTTATCTTTCAATATCACTTGTGTGTTGAGTCTCAAACTTGATCTGAATGTCACACATTGGCTCTGATTACAAGCACCACATATAATATTTAAACATGTTTGACAAAGGTCTGAATTCCAAGGTGGACACATTTACATACACATCAGGGAATGCCTTTCAAAAGTTGCACAGTTGGACAATAGTTAGCTAGACTGTGGTCAAGGTTAAGTTACTTGAAGGAGAAGCATTTGTAGAGGGTTGAGTATTAGTTAAAAAAAATACATCAATATAAAACAAAACTGTTTTGAATTGGCTGATCTCACACCTCAGACCCAATGATTACAAGAAAATAACTGGTTACAGCATTTGTTTTTAGTTTTACAGTTTACGCCACGAGTCAATATCAGTTAAAAGCATCAGATAATTAGTGAGATGGAAATGAAATTCCCAAATGCAATTTGCATTATGTTGACATGCTTCAGTAACCCTCTGATGTGTTTTATTCACTCATAGAGAAAGAGGATGTGCCACTGTACATCCCTGGCACACAACTTCTGTGATTTCACTTGCCCACCTACAATAACATCCTTTAATCTATTTTCTGTTGTGATTTGGGGTTGCATCTCCAGGTTTAGTCGCAAGGTTAGTCATTTGACAGTTCTATCAGGGACACTTTTTGATGCATACAAGTTTTGGCATGGAAATACCCTGTGGATGTGATGCCCGTCAATGTATTAACAGTCGATTAATGTTGCTGAAAATCTCCCCAGCTGCTATAAATCCTGGAGAAGGAATGTGTTCCTATTGGCAATATGTTTTTAAATGTGATGGCAGCTTATTTAAGTACAATTTCAAAAGAGTTTGTTGTTAATAAGTGAATCCAATTATTTGTTGTACATGGTGGCATAATGATGAGGGGTTTGACGTTCATAATTGGAGTCAGTCATAGGGGAGTCAGGTGGCTGAGCGGTTAGGGAATCGGGCTAGTAATCTGAAGTTTGCCAGTTTGATTCCCGGCCGTGCAAAATGATGTTGTGTCCTTGGGCAAGGCACTTCACCCCTACTTGCCTCGGTGGAATGTCCCTGTACTTACTGTAAGTCGCTCTGGATAAGAGCGTCTGCTAAATGACTAAATGTAAATGTAAATAATGAAATGATGTAATAACTATTCCTGTATTTGATGCAGTAACAATAGTTTGACTTACTGAATGTGCTGAATGTTCAGGTCAGCTAAATAAAACAAAGGAAAAAGCCTTTTCTTAGTCCTCAGACAGCTACAGCTACAGTGTCGGATGGTAAAGTGGTGTTTTCTCCACTTCACTGTGTGCAGTCAGTCACTCAGACAAAGAGAGTTCTTACTAGTTGACATCCTCCATTCTGACACATTAACAAGCTCAATGTGAACGGGAGCAGAGGAACCAGACAAAGATGCAAGCCTGCTTGCACAACTGAGGTGATCCTTGAGAGAGCAAGTAGGGACTTCAGCATTGGCAGAGAAAATAAGAAGCATATAGAATGTAGCTCCTAGATCTCCACCATATTTCTTCTCCTGTAATGATATGGGTCTGATAAATGACCCATGTGACAAACTGAAAGGATAACAAATCCAGAAATGCACACCCATTTGGCCTTGCAGGTCTGTAGGAACCACAGAAGCCTTCTGGTGCTACCTTCACCTGAAGAAGGGGTTTCATGAAGACAGATTACCTCAGGAAACAAATTCTGGACCTTGTTTTGGTTATGATTCTGAAGGAGCATTGCTTCTCTGTGTCATGAAATTAATAACAGTATTCATCTCATCTTCTCAATTTCAACATCCAATGAACCATGAAAAGGCTCTTCAATGATGATTAATGATGTGCATTACTATACTGTTTGGTGTCTGTAAGGTATCGTTATTTTTTTTTAAATGTTTAGTATTAAGTTTTAATTACCTTTACATTTACATTTAGTCATTTAGCAGACACTCTTATCCAGAGCGACTTACAGTAAGTACAGGGACATTCTCCCCGAGGCAAGTAGGGTGAAGTGCCTTGCCCAAGGACACAACGTCATCTGGCACGGCCGGGAATCGAACTGGCAACCTTCTGATTACAAGCCTGCTTCCCTAACCGCTCAGCCACCTGACTCCCACCTTTAATTATTTGCTGCAGAATTTGTGGTTGTCTATTGGTTAACTGCATTGATTTGTTCTCAAGCTCATACCGCAGTGACTGTTCCCATTATTATTATTTTTGTTTTATTCAACTATTATCATGACTGTCAAAATAACAAAAGCCACACACAGAACACTAATGACTTACAATGGTGGTACATTTTTAGATACAGGTACTTGTCATAAGAGTTAACCAATGGGTAATAAAGCCCTCATAATATTATTATTAACCATAACATGTGTTAGTTAGACTATAAGGTTAGGGTTAGGGCTAAGAACAATTATTAATAAGCAGATGCTTATTAATAATATGTTAATTTGATATGTTAACTTACTGAGGCCTTATAATGCTTAATCCACCTGGATATGAAGTGTTACATGTATGCTTTATCCGGAATCATTCTTTGTGTTATGTTGCATCACATATGGCGTGATTTGTCTGTACTAAGAATATACGTCACGTAACTTCCCATCACAGGTAGTACAACATTCAGATATACTGTGGCTATTGCTCCGTTTACCTAAACACAACAGTTTTTCACTAAATGACAATCCAAGACAGTGGCAAGAGCAGCTTTAGAGAAAGAGAAGATGGGGAAGAAGAAAGAGCTTTTTCAAGGAGAAAACATTTTCTGGCTTTCCCAGTGGCGCCCTAGCAACGTATTTCCTCGCCAAGCTCTCTCCTGCTTGTCATATATCGTTTCAGAGAGCTAACCTTGCTTTGCGCTGCGAGGGAGCTTCAGGCAAGTGTCACTTTAAGTTACATGCGCCACGCAAAACCAGGAGCCCTGCTAACGGTCACTGATCTATGAGAAATCAGGTCAAGTGCCGGCGTCTACCACTCTCCATGTAATCACTGGGATTGGAGAGCAGAGTCACTGAGTGAAAGGTAGCCTGAGAACGAGTCTGTAATGAGCAAGCCACCCTCTAACCCCCTGCTCCATCCCCATCCACATCCACCATCACACTGAGAAGGATGGAGGGATTATGGAGCAGGATCCACGACGGATTGTAGAATATATAGTCTACACCTGCATTGTAGGGCTGAGGTGTGAATACAGGAACACATGACTAACAGACAGGTTATTCCGATGTAGGAACATGCCATGGAATGAAGGACCCTAAGCCTTGAGCGCAAAGAGGAGCTGAAAGAGCCTTTTGCTGTTCGAAATATCTGTAAAATACATTCAAATGAAAATCTGTAAAGAAGTTGTCTTCATTTTTTCACGTCGAAGATAAGAATGGTACATGTTCAGTTGTACGTGGACTGTGAGTATTCAAGAACAAGGACCGTTATTTAAAAAGATGGCCGAGCAGATGGAGGAAAAAAGACTTTTCTTATATAATCTGCCTGTGTTTTCTCCTTACTCCTCTCGTATCCAAAGAAATGAATGGACAGCTACCTGTTTAAAGGATCTTACTTCCCGCCTTATGAAGAAGCAGCTTTAGTGTCTGAGTCCTTGAGCTACACCTAGTGGCAATGCTTCTGACTGTATTGTCAGACAGACTTTTACTTTGAAGGCCAGTCGTGACTGACGAGCATGCTAGAATAAAAGAAGGGCTAAAACACTTGATGTGGGATGGTGACTTTGAAAAGGAGCACTGAGGGAGCTGTACAAGGTTCAGTCCAAACGTGTAACAACACTGAGAGCAGAGAGAGAGCGGATTCAGGAGAGAAGTGTTATTTAGATAAACATGCATTTGTGTGTGTGTGTGTGTGGGGGGGGGATTGATGTGAGTGATAGAAAGATTGATAGAGTGAGAAATATATATTTTTGTAATCATCTGTATGTAATTTGATCTAAAACATCCTCCTATATTTGGCATGATGGTACTGTACTGTCTGTTCTGCGCTGGTTGTTCAGAGTGTGCATCTCTTACACAACTCATCAGTAACAGAAGAGCAGGTCAGAGATGTGGGTTGGCCACATTAACAATACAGGCAATCATTATTAGCACAGGAGGCTCAATAGTGTGGGTAAAATTCTCTTCACTCACACCCCCAGCGAGAGTGTCAATCAATGGCAGCCAGGCCAGTGGTGTGAAAATGCCCTCTACATGTGGGAGAAAGAGAAAGGGTTGAGAGAGAGAGAGACAGAGAGAGACAGAGAGAGAGAGAGAGAGAGAGAGAGAGAGAGAGAGAGAGAGAGAGACAGAGAGAGAGAGAGAGAGAGAGGGTGAGAAAATGAGAGGGTTGGAAATGTAAGAGAGGGGGTGCGTGTGAACAATAAAGACAGGACGACATTTGATTGTCTTTTATAATATCAAGGAATTACTTTTTTTTTTATCCCGTGTTTAAACATGTCCACTTAATGCTAGTGTTTTATAAGCAAATACTTATACCTCACTGAACAAATTATATATCTACATCCATAGTAGGAAATGGTTACATGTTAAGTAGTATAGTGCACTCTCTTGCACTTGTCTTACCAAGAGTTTAGGTATTCATACTTGTGTAGCTGGGTAGCGTCTTGGGTTACAGCAACAACATGACTTTGTAGGCATTACGGTTAGGGGTTAGGGACGATTTCAACACAACAAAAACCTGTAGTTTCACTTCAATGATTACAAACTTGGAACCCATGGATTTATAATCTGCTACCCAATTAAATTGCTATCACAACCTCTTGCCTACCACACCATGTATTTGTGATTCTATTACAGTAACATCAATGTCTCAACAATTTCTCTTGACAGAATACTTCAGTGTCTACAAGTGTGATTTCCTGTTTCCTGTAAGATGTCAAAGAGGAGAACCTATGGGATAACAGGTGTCATGGTGTCATGGATGTAACACCTTTCCATTGAACAGACATTTCCTATGTACAGTATTGGTGCTGCACCTTATAATAGATAACTGGATTTGAATAACTCTACCTCACTGCAAGGGTCATTGCAGCAGATACTAGGAACTTAACTACTATAATACTACAATAGAGGTGATCCAATCTTTTTTTTTTTTTTGGGGGGGGGGGGGGTTGGGCTGCCCCTTCAAATCAGTGGCATGCCTATAGAATCCTGGCCTGTGGCCATTAAGCCAGGTTACTCTGTGTGACAAGTGCTGCGCTTTAAATTATTGAGGGTGAGGCGCCACGATTGATTGTCTTGGAAAATGTCACTTTCAGAGGTTGAGATGTGTGGGTGAGCGAGTGCTCTGTTCCAAAGATCAAAAGCCTGCATAGGGGTGGAGTCGGATGAGAGTAGCTGTGGTCACACTATTCAAACAACTCACAAAATGGTGAAATAAACACATGATAATTAACATCGAAGTTGCACCTGCCTCAGCAGATGTAGATGTTTAACTGTTGAGATTTGCTATATTACCATCTCATTTGCATGTCTCAATGGAAACATTTTGAACTCATATTTTGAATACTTTCTCAAGAATCATTTCAAATTACTTAAAATGGAGTATTGGAAGCAATGGGAATTCTAATCGGAAACTACGTACCAAGAGATTGTAGTAAATACGGTCGCATGTGCCCCATGACAGACTCTGTGTGAGGAAGTGTGTATATATTACAAAAACTAAAGCTAACATATGTACAGGTACAGCACAGGGGATTTGAATGACATTTGTGAGAACTCCAATTACAGTATCTACTGTTTATTTGTTTTTATTTGTTTGCCTGTTATATTGTTTTCAGTAATTATGCAATTAGGTCTGGTGCTTCTAAACACCTGGCAATGGGAGTGTGTAGTCAATAAAGAGCTGACAGTATGAAGGGCAATAAACAGCTACACATACATAGACACACAAACATGCACACACATAATGAGGACCAGTGAGTAAAAAAGCACATATACACACATACAAATCTACAATCAGATTGTTGTTGTTGCTAAAATACATGTGTCTACTTCCTGTTATAAGAGTGTTACTAAAGATATGAGATGGTTAAGTATTTCTTATCACACATCACACTTGTACTTCAGTGAGAGTGTTAATTTGAGACAGTGCTGTGCAGTGACACATAAACTGGGTCATAGGGTGCTCCCCTTCCCAATGGCAGATTGTTGCAGTGGCACAAGACCAATTGGCCAAATGGATACTGTAAAAATTTTCACCAATCTGCAATATCCCAAAGTATTTAAAATGCATAGAAAGAAGAAAGCCATTAATAAATTATTGTAAATTCAGTCACACACCCAGACTAACGCACACGTTCACACACACACAAACACACACACACACAGAGCCAGACAATTTATTTTTCATATACAGAAATGACATTTTCACTTAGTTAAATCTAAAACATAATTGATCCATGGACTTGTCATTTGTAGTCAACCATTTTTATGGACATTTAAAGTTTAAACTCTTTGTAGCTCATTGCGTCTGAAGGGGACCCATAGAACAATGTAGTGTAGCATGAAACACCAACCTTGAAGGAGCTGTGTGTCTGCCATGTTCAGAAGAAGAGGGGGGCCCAACACAGCATACATTAACTATTTACTGAAAGCAGAGGCGTTGTTGTTTTTCAAGAAGTTCATTGTGGTTATTTTAGGAGGTTTTAATTTATGCTAAGCCCTTATTTGCCCCTCTGAGGGCACAGTGACATAATGCTATAAGTCACCGTAGACACTGACAATAGCTAACGGCGACTGGCCAGCTCCATTTTAGAGGACTGTTGAATCATTTGGAAAAAGATGTCACTTGTTTCCTATTAAGTGCTTGGTTGTTTTTGAGCCGGGGGCAATGGCTAGCCAAGACAAATAACCCTCTTCTGCTGTTAGCTGAATTCATGCCAGGTTAAACAACTAAGCATGACAACCACTGCACAATATTTTTAACTCTGCTCCAATTTCGCTGTCAGATGGAATGGGCTTTCAAAGATGTGAGCGTTTTATTACTCCCGATAAACACATCATCACAGGGACACAACCCTCGATTCCGTACATCATATAAGACCTTGAAGAGTTGACTCTCAAATATCATGAATATGATGTGGTATTATTCAAGACTTGATGGTAGCCTAGTAAAGCTCACATCGATTCCTGTTATGACCCAGTCAGCCTGGGGCTGAGATGGAGAGAGGAGAAGAAGAAACTAGTAGCGTGTTGCTGTTTTAAAGTACATCATGTCCAAGGTAGTGAGTGTATGGGTGTAACCTGGGAGGTTAAACACTTCAAGGCCTGGTTGACATTCAGACACTCCACATCTTGCTTCAAGACATATTGAACGTAAACAACCCACATCAACAGGCACCACGGATCAGTCTAGGACTCAAATGAAATGCTGGAAGGGTAGATCAAAGGGCTAAATAACATACCGATGATACATCTTCATCCTGACAAGAATATGATGGAGTGTCCTTAGTCCTACGACATAAAAGAAGGAAAGCTTCATTCTGGCAGCATGAACCAGCTAGTGCATACATGTAACTGACAATCACATGCACTGCTGTATTGTTTGAGACACATGTAGACATTTACATTCGTCCAGATCTTATGCCTCTGTGTCAGGTCAGATTAGATCAGATAGAATGTGATTGATACCAGAGGGGAAATTGCATTGCTATGCCATTGGTGTTACTGCTGTCTTCGCTTGTCAACCATCATCTCAGCCTGCACATGTTCTGTACAGTCCTGCATTTCAAGTCTGTCAAGGGAATCAGAACCCATATATGTAGCACTCCCTGCCTTCATTATTGTCTTGTCACTTCCTGCACCCCTGAGAAGGGGAGTTGGCCTAGTCCATGAAGTACAGCCTTCACACCGGGACACAAGCGTATTGTTTAATAAATGGTTCAAATGAATGTCTGCATTCCTGAGTGACGCAGTGTGGTCTGACACTTCAATGATCGCTGTAGGTTTGATTTTGAATGCCATATAATCACATCACACGCTGGAGGAACTTAAGGTTGTGGCCCTTAAGTGGGGCCATGTATGACGCTGGACTGTATTAATGTGGCGAGTTTGATCTCTCGCCCAGGCACAGTGAAGACAGATTACAGGGTAATTAGACCAGTGGTAGATGGAATAGCAGTGTGCCAAAGAAAAGAGACCGTCAGTCAAGTCATCAAACAAAGCAAGAGCTTGAATATAACTACCCAATGAGATCTCATTTTACTAGCCTGGTAAATCTTCCACGTTATTTGTTTGTTTAGAGCAGACAGGAAGGACAATGAGATTCCGCAAAGCAACAGTGTTTATTTTGTGGTTTGTTTACTGTGTACGCATGTAAGTGCCATTTGTAGTAGGACTCATATAGACAAACTTCTCACTTCGACTTGACGAGCAAACATTTTGACAAGATTAGTAATGGTACTTTGCTGCTGACTTTGAGTTTTCATTTTGGCGTATTGAACAAACAGCAACCTCATAACTCAACCAATGCATGCCATAGCCTTTACAATTTTCAACGAGTCAACATTACTAGAATCAATGAGCACTGAAGGTTGGCCATAAAACCAAACTTTCCACTTGTACACCTAAATCACTTGTTTTTGGTTTAAGGACAACATTTTGGCCTACAGTTATAGGTCATGGTGTGGTTGCAACCCACAGCTTTATAAGAAGATAAGAGGAAGAATAGAAATTCTACTTGGTAAGATTTTGGGGGGTAAATAGAGAAGATAAGGTGATTACTGAAGGAGTAGGCTCCCCATCTCATATTCCCTCTCACAATCCTTCTGTGATAGTTGACCAAAGTGGATTATGCTGAAAGAAAGGAAAGAACACTATGAAAGAAATCACTCATACTGTACTGTATCTTTAGGATTAATTATTTTTACAGGCATAAGTTTCTTCCACTGACACTTCCTACACTACAGTAGACTTTACGTATGCACGCCAATTAAACTGGATGTCTCAGTGAGGAAGCTGCTCCACGCACATTGATGAAACACTGCCTTCAGAGAGTATAATTGTGAAGCCTAAAATGGTAAGAATTACAGAGATGGTAGAGGTATGTTTTAGAGTGTCACAAGAGGACTGTGGCTGACATTCCCTATTCTTAGTCACTCCAATGCAGAACCTATACCAAAAATAGTTATGTGGAAGAAATTGGGATTTGCTGTATGCCTACATTAATCACTAATCAATAGAACTAGTCATTGGATACTAGTTAGTACGTTTATCATGTAAGCTTGCTATTAATAACAGTATATTGTGTCTATGTGTCAGGTTAATAGATGTTCGGGGTCAGGAGAAAGTACTGGCTAAACGGTCCTTGTCATGACTACAAGGAGAGCTCCAACTATGAACTCTCTAGTGTGAGAGTTGTGTCTTTTTCTCTGAGACTGTTGTAACGTCATTCCTGCCTGACTGTCACAATCTATGTTTACATTCTTGTGCCCTATTAAAGAGGGTCCTTCGGCTTTCGGAGCTGAGAGAGACCTGGTTGAGACATAAGCTTGGTGTTGTGTTGTCATTTATGGTCAGAAGACTGGTTTTCTCCCAATCTGCAGATTGATAAATACTTATTAAAATCCAGAACTCAACTGAACTTAGTCACTCCGTTTATGAAGAGACGGACAAAACACTTTCTTCATCAGTTAATCTTTGGACTGGACTGATGCAGTTTCCTGTACATTGTCAGGAGTAGAGTGTTCAGACTGTGTGAACTGTAAATGTTAGATTAAACATGAAACAGATGGAATAGACAAATGTTGCGGTAATGCCAGTCAACTACCAAGTCAGTTACTATTTAGATCATGGATAATTTAGCTTTACTGTAAATGATCAACTACCCAGAAGTTAATGTCTAGATGGCACTGTTTTTCCTAAACATAAAAGAAAGTACATCAGTAGTATGAAGCTAAAAAAGCCTCAGTGTGTTCACCTCTATCGACAGCTGTTCCTCTTCATGAATCTTATGGAAAATCCAATTTTACACACCAGAGACTCTGTGGATTACTTTCTCTCTCACCCAATTTTATAAAGACATTGTGATTTTATTAACCTGTAAATACAGTGTACTGTCAAACAGGCATGCATACAGTTACTTAAAGTATTGTCAAAGACCATAAGACTTTTCCCATCTGAAAATAAAGCAACGAAAGTAATCTTGGTCACTTGGCTTTGCAGCTTACATACTACATAGAGTATCCCCCCATTGTACGTATATGTTCCTAATGTAGCCATGTAGAGAGAAGGACAAAGACAGAGTGAAAGATTATACTAGAACACCAACAGTTTGGTCTTTTCAGTCTCCTTACAAGTCCATTGTTCCCTAGTCTTTACTCCTGATAGCTGGATGAACATCTCAGGTTTCTCCCTCTGGAGATGGTGCATGCTGAACACTTATTTCACAGACCTGCAACAGAGAAGGTAAAATGTATTTAACTTTTTTCTCTTTCTCTCTCTCATTTGCTCTCTCTCTTTCTCTCACCCTGTCAGGCTTTATTCCTCACTCTTTCCGGCTCTCTAAAACTCAACCACCTGTCCTCGTTTCCTTGCCTGAGGATGGATGTGTCAGGTGTTGAACTTAGCTCTATTAGCCAAGCAAAACCCCACAAGTTGCACAGCATTCTGAGCAATGATTTGGCACACCATTGAAAGTGTTCTATGATAATCAGAAAGAACCCTAAAGCATAACATTGCTTAGTGTGATCATATTTCTCATCAATGAATGTGATATAATACTCTTGTGCAAAAACAATTGGGAGTTTCTGGAATGTTTCTCATTAGAGGGTATTGATTATGCAGATTATAATTACATTATACTATTCATGGTAGGTTGATGTTGGAATAAACTGGTTGTAAGACACATCCTCCCTCCAAGCATGGAAGTAATGCAAGGGAAGGTATTTACAAATGCTGACAGTAAACAAGCTGGATTTGCAGGATACTGATACATCCTAAACTTTATGTTAATGAGATTAGATAGATAGATGCTAATTACCTGTTATCTTAGTAAGCCCTTATGGATGAATAGATAGATTTACCTGAAATATTTATAACCTCTGTATCCCTAATCAGGGTTTTTTCTTGTAAGTCATTAAAAGGTCCTTTTGGGACTTCTAAATTGAGTTTCTTTTCAAAACCGAATATGAAAGGGTTTTTATTCTCGCCTTTTCATCTGAAGAATGAGCTGATTAAAAAAGAGAATAGAAGTTCTAGGGGCAAGTTCATTGTCGTAATGGGCACAATTGGAGTGATTCACACAGTTTCCTTCATCAGGCCTGGAAGTGGACCTCCGGACTCCGCCAGCAATTTGATCTGAATGAGACCATTAAACTGTTTCTCTCAGCTGCACCTGGATTTAACAGACAAATAACTGATATTACATCTGATAGAGATACTGATACAATTCACTGGTTATTGTTTGTAAATTGCTAAACTTAATTATGAAGGTTTAATTGCCAAGTCAGCATCTATAACTAAGGGTTAATGTTTACATAGTATATTTTGTTTTGACAAAAGTATTTTTAACACAGGAAGTGATTTCTGATGCCCAGAGCATTGCGCAATGCGGTTTTAATTTAACTTTGTTGTCATGAAACAGCAACAAATACCTTTTTCTTGTTTAAATGCGGAACTGGAGAGACTGAGTCAGGATGCGATGGATTGTCTGATTAATTATTACTCACTGTGTGTCTACAAATGCCAAGCAGATGGTCTGGCACTGTTAGAATTAATGTGCTCACAAATATGCAGGTAGCATCCTCAAAATGTTACCCTTGGCTGAAACACAGATCAAGTGCTTTTTTGTCTACTTCTAGCATTACATCTCTAAGACAGTGAAGAAGGAGACCTTATTTCCCAGGTTTCTGTGCAAAAATAAACTTGTAAATGACAATCACTCACCATCAACTGGACAAATTTAGAAATGTATTGCAACTAGTGGGTTTGTAAGAATCCATGAAGGTCGTTCAGGTGTCACACACTTTATCAACCTCTCCCAGGGATCTGAGATGTTGCTTTTCATTGTTTTAATCCATGTATTGTGTTGCTGGTGCATTCACATCACCTAAAAAACCTGTTACATCCTCCAGAGGAGGTCATGGTTCTCGAGAATAAACATTGTTATTTTGATATTGAAGAGGTCACACATACCCAAAACCTATAGGATTATAAGTCTGTATTGTTAGAATATTTAAAGGTTTTTTATAATTTTGGAAGATGATCCACGTGTTGTGGTATATCTGCTAGCATGTGCATAGACACTGAGGCTTCACACTATATTTTAATATAGCAGATACAGCTGCTGCAACTCTCGAAAGACCTAATTACGTTGGGCAGCGCACCAAAATGCAACACTGGAGCAGTACGCTTTTTATAAAAATGTCTGAATTGTTGCTTTGTTTTTATTCTCAAAAAGAAAGACTGAAAGACAGAAACTTGGCCTATTAAGCATCCTTTATAGCATTGGATGCGAGTTACAACATGTGCATTGCAAATCACACTCATGCAAAATGCCGAGTGAAGCAGAATTAGAGGATCCCCGTCTTTGGTTTGGTTGGGTAAGACGCTAGACTCTAGACTCTACTTGGACGTTTGTTTGATTGATTTCCAGTCATCATATAGACAGAAGCCATTTCCACCCTTGAAGAAAAGCAACTATTTCCACTCATCACCAAGTCAAATTAAGCACATGTGTAACACAAATCACAAACAGTATCAGTGATCACTGGCCTTCTGAAATGGCTGAGATACTGAATGGCTGAATCATTTGATTTCTGACTGCTACTCATACTGTTTTTTTTAGATTTTGAACAAAAGGGACCAAAACATTTGGTAAAAGTTGATCTAAAGGCTCCGTCACACCATAACGTTCTGGTTAACGTTTTCTGAAAGTTCTAATCGTTCAATTTCGAGCGTTCTAGGACGAGGTGGACACATCTGGCATGTGACTAATGTGTGACTATAACGCATGACTAGCGTGGGACTGACGCATGAGGAGCGTGTAACAGCGACCACGTAAGACACCCCTGAAAACTATTAGCGTTATCCAGCGTTTAAAATTAAACGTTGAAGAACGCTGGTCTCCATGAGAACTTTTGTGCATGTTCAAAACTTTTCTTTTTGGCCCAGCGTTCTCCGACGATCACCGACAATTACCGACGATTACCAGCATCACCAGCGTCCACACAACGCTCTTCTGGCGCTATACCAGCGCTATACCAGCGACGATTACCAACTTTTCCTTTAACGTCATAGAACGTTGACCAGAACGTTATGGTGTGACGGGGCCTTTAGGACACAAACAGCTACATTAGGTCAGTATGGGAAACTAAGGTTCACCTTCCTGGATGTGCTCCTTTGTTCCCTATCAATCGTTACGGCTCTTTTCCTCATAAGAATTCAGAGCTGGATGCTGAACCTTGAACCTAACAGCAAATATGTCCTGGTCCTCTGAAGACTCTTCTGTAGTCCAGAGAGATGCCTCTGACCTGGGGTGACCCGGAGGCAATTGCTTGGATTGGCTATCATATCAGGGAACACGTCCGTCCCTTGCGCTGCACCGGCTAATGGACCTGGTGGACCCAGCATGCCTGAACAAACACAGGCTCCTGTAATCACAGTCTCTCTACAAGTGTGGCATATTTAGGGAGTGGGGTGAATTTAGGCCTTTTGACATCCACCCCCCAGTCTCCCCAACCGGTCCTAAGAGAAGGTCATGGAGGAAAATATGGATTACATACAGTATACAGATGTGTTTACTCAGCAACATATGGATTATTTGTTTTTAAGATTTACTGAAATATTAGATTACAATTTTGTGTAAATTATCTGTGTCAATCTCATGACATTAATTTAATCTGTATCGACCAATAACAACAGGACACCCATGTACAGTACAGTAGAATGACATGATTTCAAAAGTATTCAGCAAGGACATCTCAACAAAATTATAAAAAGGAGCAGCCATTGTGGCATACTTGGTCACTGTTTTCTACAACCCTCCACTCTAAATATTGACCTATGGAATGTATTTTATTGTGTTGGTCAAGTTTCTCTCTGTGGTTACCAATGTGTAAATAATCTAAGAGGTTTAAGTGGATTATACCAAAGCTGAGCAACACAATTAGTTTCTGATGATGGAGAATGCAGCCAGAACGGGCTAAACACTGTCCTTTCCCCATCCCTCTGAATGTCAAATGCTGCTGTCTTTGGCACTCAGCACACCAGGGAGACAGCTGGGGCAAAAAAAAAAAAAAAAACCTAAGAACAAGAATACCAACAGAGCTTTGCAACAGACACACCAGAAAGGGCAACTGTGACACACTTCGACTGCAACAGTTTTACACCAGGGAGAGTTGGATAGATTAACACACAAGCACAACATGTAAACACACACACATGTGCACACATACACACACAAACCAACATACAACCAGAGAAGGACCCTGACTGTTTAATACACAATCAGCTGGACATAAGTGACACTGCTGCACCAAACAGTGATACCACACAGAGACACAGTTTCAAGTCAGTTTTCTCAACAGGAAGCTTCCTATACAACCTTTAACTCCTAAAACAGCTTCATCCACCACTACATCTCGAGTCCAGTGAAAATGCCCTCCCTCCCCCCGTCCCTCCCTCCCTCCATCCTACCACTGAAGGGTCACAGCAGCCAGAAAGAAAACACACCCAGCGGTGGGTTTCCAATTGAATTGTCAGAAGCTGGCTGGTTTAATAATTCCTTGCAAAATAAAAGGGCAGGGAACCTTTGTGAAGGGACCTCACCCGTAACGCTCAGCCGGGGTCTGTCTCCAGTGAACCCTGTATGGTAGAACCTGCCCTGTTATCCTGTCTGAGCATACCACACCGAGGCTGTCTTTCTGTCACCATCCTCCCACCACAGCACACACAACGATGACCAAACATACTTTTGGGTGACCGGGTGGTAGAGGCCATCACTGTAAAGGAACAGGAGGCTTCAAGCAATAATCATCAAATGTTGCCAAAGCATTGAAGCTATTGGAAATCTACCCCAGCCCATATCTGTTTTTAAGTTCACAAGGTTTTGTAATTTCATAATATATGAATGTGCATACTAATGACCACTATGTCAATGTTTATATGTCTATGTGTAACTTAATGTGAATGAAATACATTACATAAACAAACTAACAATTATTCTGAAGATTTTTGATGATACTTACTCTTCTATCTGGACCAAGCACTTATATCAGGATGAAATTCCTTTCATTGTCATATCTGTGTCTATGCCACCTGTTATTGTGGTAGTTGAGAAATTGGTTGGGCTCTTCTAAATAATTTTAAAGCCTCAGCAGGAACCAAGATAACTTTTTATCTTCATGTTTCCTCCGTTATCTTTCTGATGCAGTTTGAAGATAAGGACTGATCATCCATGCAGGCACTGTGTACTCACACTGCATGAGATGCATACAATTATGCAAATGGTATTAGAAGTCATAAATCCTTGTTCTAGTGTGAGCTGCTTCACCACATTTTTACCTTCCTTGTCCCTTCATTCCTGAGGCTTTCTGAAAGATACATCCAGTTTGGACAACACTGCTTAAGAATGTTACAGACATCTGGGAGTTGGGGGAACTTAAAGGTAGAAAATTAAGAATTCAATATATTTCTGTGCATGTTAAATGTTTGTGACATAAAGAGGGAGAGAGAGAGAGAGAGAGAGAGAGAGAGAGAGAGAGAGAGAGAGAGAGAGAGAGAGAGAGAGTGTGTGTTTACATGCATAGCTATGTATATTCATGATTGTGATGGATTAAGCCTCTCAATACCGTACTGTAGTTACATAACAATAGCCTGTGCTTTGGAAAAAAGAGTTGAATAGAAGCATATATCTGCTGTGCTGTATCTGTGGTATGTATGGTGTGTTCCCAAGCATCCAGCCGACAATAAATAATATTTTGTTATAGATTGCACCAGAAAAATCATGAATATGTATTACAAGTAACGTAAGTTTTTGTTGTTGTCACATGGACATTGTTTGTCATATTTTTTATGTATGAATTATTCAAATTATAATATGACAAAAACATGTATTTATTTATATTTTTTTTCGGTATCCATAAAAGTAGTATTGATTGGTTCAACCTCAAACTCTCTTTGTGTCAACCGTACTCATAAGCAAAGAGTTCACAGAATTCAAGTCCCATAGATTCATACTCATTATAAGAAGCTTATGCGAATACTTAGGAATTACTTTAGACAAAGATTTCTAAATCAAAAACAGCTCCAATGAACATGAATTATTCATATTTCTGATGTGAGTGCATTCCATGAGACGTTACTGTCAATGATATTCAGACGCCGCTGATAAGATAGTGTATCTGGCTCTCATGCACAAGGGCAGAACGGAGGATCATACTTGTAGATCTGGTGGGACAAAATTTATTATAATGAGTATGATGCAACATAAAAATAGAAAAATAAAAATCAGTATGATGTTAGGCTTCCCTGCACATGAAGACATCCAGGCCAGATAAGATAATTATCAGACCCACTGCTTGTTCCTTCGTTTTGCAGGGGCATGATTATAAGAAGCAGCTGAATTGCGACTTCTGAACCATTACAATGGAGGTTATCACAGGGTGATGCTAATAAGGGGTACAGCAGTTGGATAATAAAGGCAGCAGGATGAAGGTCTGGTACGGTCATAAGGAGCGAATTAAATTGGCACATCTGCAGAATCAGGCTTTTATAATGATTTGCGGATATGGAATGCACTACATGGTTGTAATAAGAATGAAAAAAATGAAGAAATATAAAATCTGAGCTCAAACCAATACTATTGTCAATGACATATAGCAAGGTTATTCAAGGTACATTTTGAACCCTTAAATCGTACTTTGGTATCTGAAAAAAATCTTCCATATATATGTGTAGTATTCATGTCTTGGCAGTGTTGAAAGAATGTATGCTTTTAGAGTTGTCTCAATTAGTGCTACCTCATGCCTAAATTCAACAATTTAGGCATAAGGTACACTCAAACGTGTACATCTTCTGTGTTTTAAGAGACTTAAAATACAGTATGTTAATCAAAATCAAAACCAACTGTTTGTTCTCAAGGACAGAATCTCTTTGGTTTATTTGTTTCTCTCTGTCCCCTTGGCGGGCAGTCTCTGGAGGCTTTCTGGGATTTAGGATTGATGCGGACCGGAGAACGAGAGCCCCAAGAACGCTGCAGGCAAGTGTCACTTCCCATCGGAGGCTTCTAGTAAGTACTTTACATGTTTCAAAACAAAGGTCAGGCGATCGGCGTAAGATGTTTTCACATCTCTACACTTCAACTGTTTGACTTTGACCAAGTCAAAAACACACATCGACCTCATGGGGTTTCTCCTAAGCAATCGTATGTCTTGAAACACTGAAGCCTGCTCAGCCATGCTGGATCTGAAAGTGTGGAAGCCTTTTGATTTTCCAACTGCATAGTCATGCCTGTACTATATCTTCTAGCATAAATATTTTTATGCTTTGATATTCATATACTCTAACAGTCTTGATGTATTTCTGAACACTGGTAGTGGCGGGGATTCCAGTTTAAGAAAGGACGTTTGAGAAAAGGAAAAGGCAGGTATGGAATTAGTACACGGTAAAACAAAATTTCAAAGCAAAAAGTGTTTTTCATTTTTTTATGTTTTTCCTTCCAAGTAATTGCTTGTCTCTCTTGGTTACCTCCTCAACACGTTTGAAACATTGAAAAAATCCTCCTTTCAGTGTTCTCATCATGGTTATTCCCTGGATGTGTCGAGCAAAGGGGAGGAGAAGGAGGAGGAGGAGAGGAAGAGCATGAGCAGAGAGTATCCAAGGGTCCCCGATGGGTTGTACCACATCGATTGACTCGTGAAATATATCTCATATCGAGAAATCAGCTCAGTGTCATGATGCCTCTTTAGGGAAACTCTCAGACCCTCACAAAGGTTGTAGAAAAACAATTTTAAAAATCTATGGCTGTAGCTTGCCAGCATCCTTTCTGTACATTGCATGAACAATGGATGCCCACAGTCATAATGAAAGAAAGAAAGAAAAATCTGACATTCTTGAAACTAGGTTCCACCATCTGATAAAAAAAACTATTTTAAACTGGTGTCTTGTGATTACATTGTGGAAGTAGGTATTAATGTGTCTTTGTAAAGCTTGTCAGTTTTGCTTCCTCCCTCACTTGTTCTTTTTAGGGCTCAATTTCAGGTTTACTGATAAACATACAACTGACCATCTTTCATTCACATTGTATTAACTAGCTACACCACCGTGCATTTAGCAGTTCAATGGTATGGGTGAGAGGTGTTAATAGTGAGTAGTGTTTTTTAACCAATTCCCTTTGGTTACAACAATACCAATATAGATACAATACAGATGCTAGCCCTACATGGGAAAATACTTATTCTTCAAAATCAATCTTCACTGAGTAAACTACCATTTCTTCACATCTTTTAGCCACTCCAGCAAAGGCAAAGACTTATATGATCTACTCAAATGTATATGAAAAAACTCAAATTGCTGAGATATTGGAAATGACCAATGAGCATTAACGCATGACACTCTAAGTGGTCCATAGATGACAGATTGATAAATGAGGAAATCACTTTGCTTCATCCACTCAGGTGTGTGTCACTGTTAACCATCAAAGAAATCTAAACATGTATTTGGCAGTCTTCATAGCATCAATGTCAAAAGTATATTTAATTGGATGCTGACGCAGGGCAATATTAATCATCATGTTATTGTGGGGCTCAGCATAGAACTGGGCAGAGTCACCCTCTTCTATCCAAGATGGAGTATGCAGAGGAGAAAAGACCAATTTCGTTGCCATGAATGGAAAGTTCTGTAAAGCAGTTTGGAGTGATCCGCCATCAATCACAAGACATTTCTCCTGAGCAGGGAGAAAAAGCTGGATCACCCCATTACCTGGGCACATTTCAGAGTGAATAATGAGCTACCACCAAAAGCATTCAAGAGTTTCTTAAAATGTTGCCTGTGTGGACCTGAAACTGCTCCACATGTGGAACACGTGTTAGACATGAGGTGACTTACATGTTGTCATATTGTCATTTATTGGGTCAGGGTCTTTTGGCTTTTTTTTTCTCCCAGAAGTGAACAATGACATGATTAGTTGTTATTCATTAAACCAATAATTTAATTGATTTACACAAAACAATCAAATCTTAGGAGAAGACTAAAATATGTATTCAGGACACATTGACCTGAAATTATTGCAATCAGATCCCTCTATATGCATTTTAAGATCAGTTATAATTTTTGAAATTTGAATATAAAAGCCTTGTTACACAGTTTACTTGATGAGATGAATATTTAATGGATGTGAGGGGAAAAGAAATATGTGTATTGATGAGTTGAGAGTGGAACAATACGGCATAAAAGATTCATTAAGAATTGTTCATCAAAGGTCACTTATGAAAGACCTGCCACTGAATATGCAGATTATTCATTGTTAACAGATATTCAAAATGTGCCATGTCCGTGCTTTGTATGTACTTAGCAGACAAACAGTGAGCCAGAGAATCAGTAAAATAGTTGTCAGAGCATTTTAGGTCAGCTCCATAAAATGGTCTCTCTTTTGGCAAACTAAATACTGTAGAGAGTAGAAATCACATTGGCAACATATTTGATTTTGATGCAAAAACATAATTCATCACTGGTGTAATTCATAACATTTACTCTAACAAGTGTGGTTCGCATACAGCTTGTTGCTGAGTTAGAATGTTTGAAATATTTCAGATAACAATAGAAATGCTTCCATTGGAACCCTTTTGCTTTAGGTTTTCACCTAATATAGACTCTCCAGCTAGTGAGCCTTCCCAAACTTGGCCCTAAAAAGGATCTTAATGCCTCATTGCCGTGTAGGGCCATTTAGTGAAGTGGATTTCTAGGGTATTTCTCATCATTAATCCCCTGCTATATTGCACTAGGGCCCCTAAACCTTCACAGCCTGTCCCTGGAGACTGTCCTAATGCGTTCCCATTCCCCTGCCCCCAATGCTAATGGAGTCCATCACAGCTCAGTGTGTTTTCCTTACTCAGGCCCCTGCTAAGGAAAGAATACATTTTCACATTCGATTGCATGTTGGGGAGGAAAGATATTCCATATCGCAAACATATTTTTAAGTTACTGTCGATTCAATCAAATTAATATGCTCATTCAGTGTGTAACGCATACGTACTAAACATCCTATAAGAATCCACACACACGTAATATATTCATTGTTATTAATTAAACTAAATGCACTTAGCTTGTAAATCATAGGCCTCAGATTCCAGTCCAATAGTTTGATCCTCTTTGCTCAAAGCTTTAGCACACTGACAAGCACAAAATGATGTGTTCATTGATGATAACCTGTTGTCCTGTCATGAGAATGAATGTAGATTGTTAGCATGCATTTTCTCTACATCCTTATTGTAAACCTGAGGTAGATGTATTTATAGATGTATTGCCAATTCACATTGTTGCTATAATCACTAAATAGCTGACTAATTAATCTATTAAATAAGTTTACATTTAGTCATTTAGCAGACGCTCTTATCCAGAGCGACTTACAGTAAGTACAGGGACATTCCCCCGAGGCAAGTAGAGTGAAGTGCCTTGCCCAAGGACACAACGTCATTTGACACGGCCGGAAATCGAACCAGCGACCTCTGATTACTAGCCCGATTTTCTAACCGCTCAGCCACCTGACAAATAAGTTGTTTTACTGTTGTGATAGTTTTGCTCTCTCAAAAAAGGAACTACTTACTCTCACCTGCAATTAAGATATTTTCCAGTATTTTTCTCAGTCACCTGGGAGTGAAACAACCTGTGCAACTATTGCTAATGATGTCCTGTCAGTTGTGCAGCTGTCCAGAATTAATTGTTGAGATCCCTCCTCGTAAACGGTTATTCCCCAAACATCCAAGACACACAAATTATCACAAACTTCTTTGCAGTGTCAAAGTTATTTCCCAACATACTGTACAATGAGTCCAAAAGTAATTTTATTTTGGGAAAAAAATGATAATAATATGGTTTTCTATTCCAATTGCTTTAGGACATGTTCCTTCTTTCATTAAGAATGTTTTACTTTGTAAGTGAAATTCCATTGATCCCAAAATGGCAATGATTATTTGGTTCTCACCGTTCAAAAGCTTTCTTTAGCCTTGTGTGTAATATTTATCTTGTACGTGTTAATACATAAACATAATGATGTGTTGTGGAGACTGAGGGTATGAGGAATAATTAGAGACTTCATATCATATCGTCAGCTCCAATGTCATTTACTCAAATCACATCCATCTTGTGTTTGTTAACGAACATCATTCATCTCAAAGTCAGCATCAGTGCACGTTATTACTTCTTAATTTCTAAATTTGAAATGTTTAATATCCCAAGATGGATTATAATGTAGCTTTGTCAGATTCAATTTTTGCTATCATACTTATTCTGCACAGCAACTAATTGTCTCATGGACTATTGGAACTTCTCTAGTTTCAGATTTCTCCACATAGTTTGGCTGTATCCATTGTTTTAGAGAGACTAAGGTATGGAATCTAGCCCAAAGTAGATTACCCCTTAGCACCGCGTTGTTTGGTAGCTGATTTATTCAGACACCTTTCAAATATATAAAACTGTGCTGTGACTGTATATACTAAACCTGGTGGGCTTTTTGTTAGGCTGCAGGGCCTGATATAAAAGGAGTCATAGGTTAAGCCTGTACAGGGCTCACAGAAACTCATTTCTCTTATCTTTCCTGTTCGTGAACCATGAGAAATAACATTATCAAGGGCCTGTTGTTACAGGGGGAGCAGCTTTACAAGCGAACAGAGGAGATCGCTCAGCTACCGATCTTAGGAATGTGTCCAATCGTGGCTCTAATCTGGCTATTGTACTTACCCTTATCAGACCCTTACTGCTGTGAATGGAACAAAGAACAATATCTTGCAATCCATAAATCATAACTTCAAACATTATGTTAGGTCACTGCTTAAACTGTCTGCCGGGTTAGAGGTTTGTCTGTCGTGTCCAAGCACTGCCATAATATTTACTCTAAGACCGTTTTACAATTTCAATTGAAAATCTAAACCTGGTATGATAATAATATGACACACAATTTATTATTTTTTTCACATCTATATGTGTACAGATGGTTTTAGCTTAATGAGAATAATATGTAAATGTTAAATGTTACTTCCTGGATGATGACAGTACTCACTGCTGTAATAAATCCGATACAAAGACTGCCATTGTCTTATCAACTTTCTGTTTGATGGACAAGCATGCATATCCAGTGAGGAATGAAACCGCCATGTTGTTTAGGGAAGTATTGTGATAACATTGCTATTCCTGTCAGGTATGTGTATGTATGCACAAGTGAGCTGTTCATCAGTCTCACTCCACCTATTTTCCTGGGAGACCTTTTTCTTTTTTTACTCAAAACTCAGTTTGAAAGAGAAGCTTTGGTGTAAGCACACAGGCCGCTTGGGAACAGGTCCCCAAAGGCACATGGAAAAAAGAACTGCTTCAAAAGAGACCACATAACCAGGGTGAATTGTATAACGAAAAATACAATGATTAAAAGTGAAATGTTTGTTTGAAGATAATGTTATTTTGGAAGAAAACTCTCTTCAGAGAGCTTCTCACCAGACAGGAAAGGTGGCTAAAGCGAAAGTGGGAAACAGAGGCTTACATATTTCTCACAGTTGTGCAGACGTGTACCAAATCAGCAACAGAGTAGGATCTTGAAGTATTACTATTCATCCAACATCCTTCCTGCACAGCTGCAATGTTTTACTTTCCCTTCAAACACTTAGCCACTGTGCTATTCTAAAGCTATGCCATGCAGCTTGTACTGTGTAATGTACACTATAAGTCTGTACAATGAAAGTCCTCTTCTCTTGTCAAAATGGAAAGTGAGTTTTGAGGGAGGAGAGACCAGATTCTACAACTACTTAGATCCATCTTTGTAAGGTTACAAGCTATCAATTTTTCTTGTGCAGCTAGAACAGGTGCACATTAGTATGCAGCACTGGCCTTCTTACAAGGCTGACTGCATGGGTCAAGTCAGAACCACATCTGGACTGGGTCGCTACAGCTTTAACCCCTCGACTCATTATGTGAAATTATGAGGAGGAGGATAACTATGAAAATTGAAATGGGTCAGAGACGGGGATAATGTCACAGCCACGAGTTGAACAGACAGGTCTATCATCCCAGTGAATCCATTTGATGTACGCGGGTTGTTGAAATGAATGGTTTAGCTGAAGTGTACACACTCTGCCGAATGGGATCCAGACATCAATAGACTTTCACATGATCACTAGCGAGTCTTATTAAACGTCTGTTCATTTTAAGAGCATAATCTATGCAGGTTTTCATAATGATTCACATGCCTGATTTATGATCTGTAGTTGCTGGCACATTTTTATGCAACTCATAATATACCTTGTTATTACATACCATAACATGCCGGCCGATTTGAAGAAGAAAACAATCACAGCTTTAGATGATGGACCAACTTGTCAGTGACAACATGATACAGCTGGAGCTTTGTGACTGTTGCTCACCAGGGCATCAGGGAACTTTAGACATTTCCCTTTGTCCTCTCTCTCTCTCTGAAGTCTCATGCAGACCTCAACTCGCTATTTCCTTGCAATTATGTATTCTTTTAACGGCATGACTTTGCATAAATAACAGCTAATTGAAAATAAATGGAATGTGATGGTATTTGATTATCTGTTTTTCATTTTCTGGAAAGATTATGCAAATGTATATCATTTGCATATCACCGTACGGGAAATGAAATGAAATGTCTGTCTAGATTATTATTTTTTTTCCCTCCGACATCACAATGCAAACTTCTTTAATCTCATGAATTTGGGATTAGTTTCACATTTCGTGTGATGCTCCAATTTTGCGCAGCAGAGGGAGGTCATTTACACAGAGAGAGAGCTTGAGTTTGCTCCAGTAGGTGAAGACAATAGCTGTAATAAAGTTTAAACCGGCTTTGTTATTCTACTTAAAGCCTGACTGAGTCCTGGTATTTGTCACAACTGCTCATTGTTGGCGGGCAGATATGCAGGGAGACGGCAGGAGAGAGATGATGAAGAGTTTACTCCCCTACCGTCGGGCTGGAGTAAATGGAAGAAATGAAAAGCCTGTAATATGAGTAGATGGTGAATTACTATCCTGTCAGGTGCCCCGGCCCAGCTTTATCTTCACAGCAATGGACTGTAACACAAAGAGGCTGTGAGGGCCCAGTCTTAGGCCTTTAGTGACTTGCTGTTACTCTGGTATGGTAATATAGAGACAATCATGCCTTTTCAATCCTGGAATACCATCTTTATCATCCCTTTTTGGCAGTGTGTATAGTTACAATGTACTTTAATTACAGTAAATGCTGTTTAAGTGTTTTTGTGTGATGCCTTTGAATACATACGGCTGCAATGTATCATGTGCAGTGGAAGACAATGTGCAGCGAAATAAGACAAACACTACAAAACTAAAAACCTTTTGCACTGGCCTTCTTTCAAAAAGTTGTCTCATCCAACCCTCCTTGTGCCTGCCCTTCACAGTTCTGATGAGACAACCCCCAAGCATTTTGGATAATGTGAATGATAAATTATGTTCTGATGTGCTGAGTATTGTATTGATGCATTCCGCTAAATGCCCTAGGTGTGGACCAGTCAATACAACATGGTGCATATCCACAGATCAATCCTCTCAGAAGGCTCTCTGAAGAGGTAGCCCTGGAGTTTGATTTCATTTTAAGCGCAAGTCCTTCTTTCGATTCTCAGTTCAATTAATTTGACTTAGTGTAACATTGATTCAATAAAATGCAAGTAATATTGAATTGGAAAGGCACATGTATGTGAAAAACATGTGGGTTTCCACCGGTTGCTTACTTGTGTCTGTAAAATAAATATGAAATAAACATTTCAAAGAAATGTTGGGGACAATCTGGAGAGTCGCCCAGAAACTTTTCAGATCACCTTCTACCAATAAAATAAAAATAATGAGATATTGGTAGATACCATGCCATACCATTCAACCATACCATGCTGTAGAGAATACAAAATCATGCCCTTTATAAAGGAGATTCATAATATTGCGCAATTCACTAGCTGTGGGAAGATTATTGTACTTTTGATCAAATGTTACTTCTCCCTTTCATGCAACAAGCATTCAACCGTTCCATCCCTTTTATATATGTCACCCAAGATTATTATTTGATCATCCCTATCTCTCATTTGTTCCAACACAGCATGACATGGATATTGTTTGACGTTATGGGCAAAAAGGCAGAGTAGTAGAATTCATACTGAAAATGAATGTATGCAGAGTTTCAAGTACTCATGTTTTCTTGTCACTTGGATGGAACATTGATAAAAAAAAGAAGTTGAGAAAAGAAGTTTCCGTCGTATCAAGTCTCTGAAGGGTATTAGACAGCAACAGGAGGCCTCCCCGAGGTACCCTTCTCTGATCTCACCCCCCTGGCAGGAATGTAATTAAACGCATCTAAACAGCCAGCCACTGAGACGCTCGGCAAGGCTCTAACAGGCATGTGTCCTTCATCTGGTTTTGCCACCGCAAACAAAAGCGGAAACATGGAGCGTGCTGCACGCTCGTCTTTTGTCTCGGCGCAATGCCTGGAGACGGCGTTAAGCTGCTCCTCATGGCGTCCCTGTTATCACAGGCCGCGGGGGTTCATCCATGTCTGGGTGAAGAGAGCGGGAAGCATGTCGCTGTAGTCTGGGGTGGCCGGTTTCCTCTCTGTGTCTCCTCTTCTTCATCTGGAAGCAGTCAAAAGATGGAGAGAGATGACGGCGGATGTCCACCACACACATCATCAAGAGATGTTGTTTCTTGTTCACAATGTTATCACTTGAAAGGGAGGAGGAGGCAGAGTCAGAAGGGAAGAGTGCGATCGCGGGTAAAGAGAGAGAGAAAGACCCCTCACAGAGAGAGAGAGAGAGTGAGAGAGAGAGAGAGAGAGAGAGAGAGAGAGAGAGAGAGAGAGAGAGAGAAAGACAGAGAGAGACAGAGAAAGATAAAGGGAAGACTATATAGAGTGAGCTTGTGAGAGAGAAATACATCTGTACCTACTGTGTCTTCTAATGAGCCTTGGTTGTAGACTTGTGGTGCCAATTTCCATTACAGGAGTAGAGACACACTGTGTTTCAGCACCAACACCTGGTGGACAGCTCCCAAGCCTCTCACAGACATGTGGAGAGGCTTTGGAACCATGCTGTACTGCTACATGTATTAGTAAGAGCTTTTCTCAATCCCCTGCCTTTCTTCGCAGTATCTACTGGTATTGCAGAATCTAATTAACCAGGAGTACTGTATGTGTTAATGGGATGGTGTAAGGATGACAAAGCCTGTTTGTCTGTGAATTACTTTCATGGTGCTGGAATGTTTATTCAGCTTAAGGATACATCAGTTGTGCAATGCTGTACTATAACTATATGAGAGTCAGGTGGCTGAGCGGTGAGGGAATCGGGCTAGTAATCCGAAGGTTGCCAGTTCGATTCCCGGTCATGCCAACTGACGTTGTGTCCTTGGGCAAGGCACTTCACCCTACTTGCCTTGGGGGAATGTCCCTGCACTTACTGTAAGTCGCTCTGGATAAGAGCGTCTGCTAAATGACTAAATGTAAATGTAAATATGAATGCATTTATAAACAGATCTATGCAGTGTGGACCCACCCGTGCTCATATGTTTGTTTGTTATTTACAATGTGCAAAGAAAGAACAACAAACTCATAGATATCTTTTTTTTTTTATAACATTACAATATAAATTAAGTGCATTATGCACAAATTACCAGATGTGCATTTTCCACCCAGTGAGAGCTTTAATGCTCTTTAGTGATCAGGCACCAAAGACCCATTTTGAAAAAGTGCAAGAGAAGAAAAAAAAAGTTTGCAGTGAGACAACTCATTAATTGTGTTCTTTAGGGGGACCAGCTGTGATAGATTTGTTCCTCCCCTCCAGGCATATACAGTCCATCAAATATTTCCTAGTGTATCCAAGCCTATGTGAAACTCAAAGTTTTTCCCGCTGTCCATATTAAGACAGGTACCCAATGATACTATTGGATCGTTCAATGGGAGACACATTCATACACTTAGAATGATAATCACACAGACGAACAGCCTCTCAACAGCAATGCAGTGTGTCGATGCATGCAATGGGGATATTGCTAGTTCTATCACATACAAACGGCTTAGAGAATGCAATAGGAATGAGTGATAAAACACAATGGGGCTTAAAGCTAAAGGTCCTCATTTAAATAATGGAAAAGCATAGTGAGTATTCCTCCAACGTGAAAATGACGAGAGGCAAAAAAAAAAAAACACAGCCAGTTAGACATCTGACATCACATGATTTGACAAATTAAATATTCATGTGTGGAATTATGAAAAATTGATTAGGTTGTAATTGCGATCGAGGTCTAGGGCACTGTGGTAGGACGTTGGAGGCTTTAATGAGCCGTCTATGTTATTCTGAAATGTGATTAGAGAATGTCCAATAGTTGAATTGAAAGCAGGAGCAAAGTCAACAGACAACAAGTAATCAGAACATTGTGTTCATTACAACACCGTGTGATTAGATGTCAAACAGTGAAGGTACTCTCTCTGACATTATGCTAACAGTGCTGGCACAGTATATCCACCCAAAATATAGGACCCATTCATTGAATATATTTTGAGGATAGTGGTCACAAAGGTATAACATATTGTATTCCAGAACTTTATCAGGCCGTACACTGGTATACTGGAACGAAAAAAAATATATATATATAGTATATAACAATTATAATAATAATAAGAGTAATAATAATAATAACTAGAGAGGATACAATTTCTGGGGAAATTGTAGGGTGTGCTTGCTTGCGTCGGTTGCACAGGGGTCTGTATATTTTATATAAAAATGCATCGGGCCTACTTATTATTTATAAAGATTACATAGATTTAAAAGCATCTTTTTTTTGCTGCTCATTTACAACTCAAAATACGAGTGAAGTGTAGAATGGAATATGATGTCTTCTCATTTCCCCTGCAAGAGGCAGCTGACAGGCTGAATCAAAACGAATACATTTGGCAGACCGGTGTACAAATGGACCTAATCTCTATGACTTAAACGTCCTTTTAAGTTGTCCCTTCTCGTGATATTTTCAGGCATTTAGCCTACTCATATTGCATTCATTCATTAATAAAGAACCCCCTTTGAAGATTATTCTACGACTTTACCGGCAGAAGATAGAATCGCGATTCAAACAGTACCATCTGCTAACTGAAAATATGCCCCCAAAAACGTAAATAAGCTTGACATTTATTTAGTGGAAAATAGCTCATTCATAAAAAGCTCACTGGTAGCGATCATTGTCAGTAACAACTCAAAATGCGATATAGCCCTGTGTGGAGAAGCTGCCCCGGTAAATTCTACTACTACAGTACAGTACTAGACTACTGCTGTGTTCGTCTTGATAGCGATTGCGTTGGTTGAATTCGATTAAACGTTCCGTTGTACGGTTTAGGCTGAAATTAATTATTTTCATGAACAGATTGACAAAGTTTAGGCTGTGGCAATGAAGTTCAGGTTAGTAGTCAGATAGTTTCCCTACGGAAAGACTTTTGAGTAAGGGGAGTGCCGAACATGTTCTGTTGCCGTTTGACTTAAACAGCTGAGGAGTTGTTGTTAGCTACTCACACTAGTGTCTCGGGTACAGTAGGCTACAGCGTTGCAGTGAGCTACACTGGTTTGAAACCACAGGTAATGGTAATTTCACCAACAAATCGTTTACTAATGTCAGAATAAATCCTACAACGAAAATGTATATGTGAGGAATGTTTATTTTAACGATTGAAAACAGATACATCATAGACCACTGTAGTATGTGTTGCCCGGGCAACACAGGCTAATGTCATGATGCTAATATGTCAGTGAAATAGTAGACTACTGTTTCCGAAAGTAGATGTACTTCCTTAATAATATCAGCTTATATTGTACATTACACATCACAATTGTGTGTCATATCACAAAGTAAAATGAGTAAATATTTATCACCCTGGCCTCTTTGTTTGTGGCGTTTCTGCAGCTGCCTTGCAGTAAAGCTATAGTTAGCCTAGCTATCCCCCAAGTTAACAGATGTGAAACGAATGTTCTGCCAAAGGTAGTCACGCGTGTTTTCGTGACATTATTGCAGACCGGTGTAAAAATTGACCTAATCTCTATGATTTAAACGTCATTTTAAGTTTTTCTCTTCTCATGATATTTTCAGGCATTTAGCCTACTCATATTGCATTCATTCATGAATAAACAACCCCTTTGAAGATTATTCTACGACGTTACCCGGCAGTAGTAGATGGAATCGCAATTCAAACGGTACCATCTGCTAACTGAAAATATGCCCCCCAAAACGTAAATAAGCTTGACATTTATTTAGTGGAAAATTGCTCATTCATAAAAAGCTCACTGGTAGCGATCATTGTCAGTAACAACGCAAAATGCGATATAGCCCTGTGTTGAGAAGCTGCCCCGGTAAATTGTACTACCACGGTACAGTACTAGACTACTGCTGTGTTCGTCTTGGTAGCGATTGCCTTGGTTGAATTGGATTTAACGTTCCGTTGTACGGTTTAGGCTGAAATTAATTATTGTCATGAACAGATTGACAACGTTTAGGCTGTGGCAATGAAGTTCAGGTTAGTAGTTAGATAGACTTTTGATTTAAGTAAGGGGAGTGCCGAACATTTTCTGTCGCCGTTTGACTTCCTAAACAGCTGTGTACTGTAGCTAGATGTTTTTGTAGTGTGTCTCGCGTAAGCTACAGCGTTGCAGTGAGCTACACTGGTTTGAAACCACAGGTAATGGTAATTTCACCAACAAATCGTTTTCTAATGTCAGAATAAATCCTACAACGAAAATGTATATGTGAGGAATGTTTATTTTAACGATTGAAAACAGATAACGCTACATCATAGACCACTGTAGTATGTGTTGCCCGGGAAACACAGGCTAATGTCATGATGCTAATACTTCAGTGAAATAGTAGACTACTGTTTCCGAAAGTAGATGTACTTCCTTAATAATATCAGCTTATATTGTACATTACACATCACAATTGTGTGTCATATCACAAAGTAAAATGAGTAAATAGTTATCACCCTGGCCTCTTTTCTTGTGGCGTTTCTGCAGCTGCCTTGCAGTAAAGCTATAGTTAGCCTAGCTATCCCCCAAGTTAACAGATGTGAAACGAATGTTCTGGCAAAGGTAGTCACGCGTGTTTTCGTGACGTTAGTGACGCAGTGACGTTAGTAACGTCAGTGACTGTGGCTAGCAAATTAGCCACCGTTAGCTTCACTTTTCGCCACAAAAACTTAACTTACGCTTAAACCATGCAACGGAACGTAAATTCCAATAGAAGCAACTCAATCGCTACCAAGACGAAACTTTTGACACCTACGTTGTCTATGTAGGCCAAGTATTTACTGAGTTTTAGGGGGGCAAAAAGAAATAAAAATAATAATAATAATAATAATATATATGTGAGAGAACAAAGGTTGTGCTCTCGCCGAAGGCTTGAGCACACCCAACTAGAGAGGATACAATTTCTGGGGAAATTGTAGGGTGTGCTTGCTTGCGTCGGTTGCACAGGGGTCTGTATATTTTATATAAAAATGCATCGGGCCTACTTATTATTTATAAAGATTACATAGATTTAAAAGCATCTTTTTTTTGCTGCTCATTTACAACTCAAAATACGAGTGAAGTGTAGAATGAAATATGATGTCTTCTCATTTCCCCTGCAAGAGGCAGCTGACAGGCTGAATCAAAACGAATACATTTGGCAGACCGGTGTACAAATGGACCTAATCTCTATGACTTAAACGTCCTTTTAAGTTGTCCCTTCTCGTGATATTTTCAGGCATTTAGCCTACTCATATTGCATTCATTCATTAATAAAGAACCCCCTTTGAAGATTATTCTACGACTTTACCGGCAGAAGATAGAATCGCGATTCAAACAGTACCATCTGCTAACTGAAAATATGCCCCCAAAAACGTAAATAAGCTTGACATTTATTTAGTGGAAAATAGCTCATTCATAAAAAGCTCACTGGTAGCGATCATTGTCAGTAACAACTCAAAATGCGATATAGCCCTGTGTGGAGAAGCTGCCCCGGTAAATTCTACTACTACAGTACAGTACTGTACTAGACTACTGCTGTGTTCGTCTTGATAGCGATTGCGTTGGTTGAATTCGATTAAACGTTCCGTTGTACGGTTTAGGCTGAAATTAATTATTTTCATGAACAGATTGACAAAGTTTAGGCTGTGGCAATGAAGTTCAGGTTAGTAGTCAGATAGTTTCCCTACTGAAAGACTTTTGAGTAAGGGGAGTGCCGAACATGTTCTGTTGCCGTTTGACTTAAACAGCTGAGGAGTTGTTGTTAGCTACTCACACTAGTTTCTCGGGTACAGTAGGCTACAGCGTTGCAGTGAGCTACACTGGTTTGCAACCACAGGTAATGGTAATTTCACCAACAAATCGTTTTCTAATGTCAGAATAAATCCTACAACGAAAATGTATATGTGAGGAATGTTTATTTTAACGATTGAAAACAGATACATCATAGACCACTGTAGTATGTGTTGCCCGGGCAACGCAGGCTAATGTCATGATGCTAATATGTCAGTGAAATAGTAGACTACTGTTTCCGAAAGTAGATGTACTTCCTTAATAATATCAGCTTATATTGTACATTACACATCACAATTGTGTGTCATATCACAAAGTAAAATGAGTAAATATGTATCACCCTGGCCTCTTTGTTTGTGGCGTTTCTGCAGCTGCCTTGCAGTAAAGCTATAGTTAGCCTAGCTATCCCCCAAGTTAACAGATGCGAAACGAATGTTCTGCCAAAGGTAGTCACGCGTTTTTTCGTGACATTATTGCAGACCGGTGTAAAAATTGACCTAATCTCTATGATTTAAACGTAATTTTAAGTTTTTCTCTTCTCATGATATTTTCAGGCATTTAGCCTACTCATATTGCATTCATTCATGAATAAACAACCCCTTTGAAGATTATTCTACGACGTTACCCGGCAGTAGAAGATGGAATCGCAATTCAAACGGTACCATCTGCTAACTGAAAATATGCCCCCCAAAACGTAAATAAGCTTGACATTTATTTAGTGGAAAATTGCTCATTCATAAAAAGCTCACTGGTAGCGATCATTGTCAGTAACAACGCAAAATGCGATATAGCCCTGTGTTGAGAAGCTGCCCCGGTAAATTGTACTACTACGGTACAGTACTAGGCTACTGCTGTGTTCGTCTTGGTAGCGATTGCGTTGGTTGAATTGGATTTAACGTTCCGTTGTACGGTTTAGGCTGAAATTAATTATTTTCATGAACAGATTGACAACGTTTAGGCTGTGGCAATGAAGTTCAGGTTAGTAGTTAGATAGACTTTTGATTTAAGTAAGGGGAGTGCCGAACATTTTCTGTCGCCGTTTGACTTCCTAAACAGCTGTGTACTGTAGCTAGATGTTTTTGTAGTGTGTCTCGCGTAAGCTACAGCGTTGCAGTGAGCTACACTGGTTTGAAACCACAGGTAATGGTAATTTCACCAACAAATCGTTTTCTAATGTCAGAATAAATCCTACAACGAAAATGTATATGTGAGGAATGTTTATTTTAACGATTGAAAACAGATAACGCTACATCATAGACCACTGTAGTATGTGTTGCCCGGGAAACACAGGCTAATGTCATGATGCTAATACTTCAGTGAAATAGTAGACTACTGTTTCCGAAAGTAGATGTACTTCCTTAATAATATCAGCTTATATTGTACATTACACATCACAATTGTGTGTCATATCACAAAGTAAAATGAGTAAATAGTTATCACCCTGGCCTCTTTTCTTGTGGCGTTTCTGCAGCTGCCTTGCAGTAAAGCTATAGTTAGCCTAGCTATCCCCCAAGTTAACAGATGCTAAACGAATGTTCTGGCAAAGGTAGTCACGCGTGTTTTCGTGACGTTAGTGACGCAGTGACGTTAGTAACGTCAGTGACTGTGGCTAGCAAATTAGCCACCGTTAGCTTCACTTTTCGCCACAAAAACCTAATTTAAGCTTAAACCATGCAACGGAACGTAAATTCCAATAGAAGCAACTCAATCGCTACCAAGACGAAACTTTTGACACCTACGTTGTCTATGTAGGCCAAGTATTTACTGAGTTTTAGGGGGGCAAAAAGAAATAAAAATAATAATAATAATATATATGTGAGAGAACAAAGGTTGTGCTCTCGCCGAAGGCTTGAGCACACCCAATAATATATATGTGAGAGAACAAAGGTTGTGCTCTCGCCGAAGGCTTGAGCACACCCAATAAAGAAATAAATTAAATATATATATAATTTTTGGAACGTGTTGTTTCACTTTCTCTCCTTCCATTTTATTGTCATTTTATCTAGAAGGTACAACCCTGAATTCCAGCATCCTAACGATGAAGGATACTCATACCTCGAAGCCATACATGGTCAAAATGGTCATTACCAACACCTGAGCCACACTGTGTCACACCTGGATAGGGAAAACGTCTTAGTCTGAAGGACCTCATGACCACTGGTGGAGAGAAAGAGTAATGGAGAGAGAAAGAGGATAGGGTGGAACACTTCCAGGGAAACTAAGTTAAAGTCTCAATTTTGAAGAGTGACCTTCATTTCAGGGAAAAGTTGTATGTTCTCTGAACATAGTTGTTGTGTTCACACTTTGTGACGTTCCTGTTCCGTTCCTGTAGGTTAGGGAAAGATTTGTTGAGACATGTACAAGCCCTGTGAGACCTCTTTTATGACCCCTGAAAATAACCTTGTGTATCTGTTAAGGTAACAGTCCACTCAACTTTCACTTTCCTGTTTACCAAACACTCCTCACCCTTCACAGACCCACGTTTCAATTTCCTCAAGAGGACAACACACCAATTATTCCATGTGTATCTTGATTGAATAATAGGACTTTTAATTGTCTTGTCTTTCACAATTACGTCAAGGCCGCAGCCTTTAATTAAGAGTATGCCAATTACTTTTTTTGTTCCAGATGATGGAAGTAATTACTGTCACCTTGCTAAGTGAGAAAAGTAATTAATCCTTTTTGGTTTTGCCAAATCCCATCTTTTTTGGTCATTAGTTGGCCTATTAATCCTAAACAGATTATAAAGCCATTTAATTATCGGAGAAAACATAATGTCCGCATACAAGCAGGACTCACCATAAAATAGTGCACATACTTTACTTTGCAAAACGGTTAATTTAAAAGTCAAGTAATTTCTTTATGTGGACAGTGAATTGCTGTGTGTTAATATTTATGGTTGGTGATTGTGTAATATGTCTTCTTGCACAGAGACTGCATATTGGAGGGGGTTATTGGATGTTCTCTTTTTAATCATTTATCGGACTAGTCCAGGTGGTTTGTGCATTCAGGACATGCTTTGATGCAAGGCCATTGCCATGGCCCACAGAATGTGTGGATGTCTGGAGATCTGGAGCTCCCAGTCTCTCTGTGGCTCCAGTGTTAGGGCTGTAGGACTCAAACCTGTCCATTGTGCTGGTCTGAAAGGATAGTAAGATCCATCCCCATCTGTGCCAGCCTCTACCCCCCTCTTCCAACCCCATTCATCAGTCCTCATCCAACCAGCCATGTCTGTCTCTCTCTGGCACCTGCAAACTACACAGAGCCATGTCGCTCTGCGGAAGTTAGGAAAAGGAGTGAGTAATGTCATTGTGTCCGCCCTCTTGTCTGTCACATTATCTGCCTGGAGTTTTGACATGTTTAGGTTGTTGTCATCTCTTCTGGTGAACCGCATCTTAAAGCAGCCTGGATCTGCAGGGACAATGCTGTTTGTCATTTTGTGAAGCCATTTTACAAAATAGAAGCAGCAGAATAAAGATCACTGCATAAGCTTTGGGTTTAAATACACTGATTTCAAATTCAAGTCCTGCCTCTGAACCAACTGTTGGCCATTCTCCTATAAAATTGGTATTGCATATTTGTGTTGTTTTTTAAGCTTTTTTCCCCCCCTCCCTCTCTTCCTCCCTCCTTCCCTCCATCGCCTGCCTCCATTCCCTGTGATGAATCTCAATTATGGCAAGGTCACCTCTCATTCTGCTGATCTCTCTGGTGCTTTATTGGAACTGGCAGTGGTTCCACACTATCATGGCGTGCTTATTGACAGCCAGAATCCTCTCCAAACAAGAACGGCAGATATGTGGAAAAAGTTAGAGCCTCTAATTTCTGGCGACAGAATTGGCACATCCACTTCATACTCTGCCTAATGGCCTGGAATCGTCCCTTTGTGTGTCTCCGGGGATTGTGGGAAACGGGGGGGGGGGGGGGGGAGCATATTCATATGGTGGTTGGTCATGCCACTGTGTCTGGCTTTACATTTGCATGTCTGTGATGCTTCGGACTCCGTGGTTGCTTCGCCATAGAGCATAAATGTTTTCTTTATCCTGTTACTAACATCATGAATGAAGATTAGCTGCCTGGGCTGCATATACACTAGAGAACTTATCATAAGCCAACTTTGTGATGTTCAACAACGCATCACCTTGCTTGAAAAAGTAACAGTGTTATATTTACTTCAATTATTTCTTGACATCACTGAAGTTACAATGGCTGTTTGGCCCCTACTTGTGTTGATATTTTATGTCAATCTTTTGTTAATTGAGTGTTTAATCATTACATCCTGATGTGAAAATTATTTACCATGTGCGTTCCTAGAGTATGACAAGAAGGAAGCAGAATTAACTTGTTTTTATCAACACAGGTCTAATATGTTGGGTGGCACTAAGTGATGACATCTAGCCACTTACTTTTCACACAGATGCTAGTACGTGTAATTGCTGTCACAATGCACCAGCTGTTGCCGGTGGAAAAAACACGAAGCCGAGAAGGTTTGTTTGACAGTTGTCAGTGGCATGTGGCTGAGCTGTAAGGCTGAAACTGACTTTTAACAGGTCTGCAATGTACCTTGTTTCTTATTATCAGGTTGTTTACTTCAATTATGTATTTTATCTCCCAATTTACAGTCGCCCACACACTGACTACTCTCTCCCTCTCTCTCCTCTCTTCCTGCTGACGTTTGAACATAATTGTTTTATTAATATTTGTTTTGATTAATCTGAACTAATTATATAATTTGAATTATTAATAGAATATACAGTTACTCAAAATGCAAAGCGTTTTCCACACCTCTCATGTTTGGATGAATGGCAAGTTCCTGGCAGTGTGGGTGTATGTGCCTTCTCTCTCCTTTCTTCTAAAAGTTAACTTGACAGCAACAACACATTCCAGACTAATCACAGTGTAGCTTTACAGGAGACACTGGTTCCAGAACTTTGTGACAGTCCTTAGAGGTGTTTTATGACATGAGTTAAGCTTTACACTGTGCAAAGAGTTGGATGGTTCTCGGAAGATTACTGCATCAACCCTACACTTAAGGCTGAGCTAGTGCTGTCAGTCAAAGCTTATTGAGGTATTAGGCCCTGGCTGATTTCATGATAGCATGATGTCTGTGTTGCTTCCATTGTGTGTTTGGCATTAGGGCCTCAATGCTTTCTCAAATACATACTTGGTGCTTGAAAATTTAAAATACAGTTTGTTTAAATGACAGCACATTTTTCAATGTGGTTCATCAATTACATTTGCCGCCAACACTATTGACCCAGGAAGTACAGTACATATGTGATCCTCTCTTGGGTAACTTTGCACACCGTTCAGGTTGTCCCTCCCCCTTTGGCTTCTGTGGAAACTTCTATTTATTTCAGTATATACTGATGAACTGAACTAAATGCTATGCTGTGGGGTTTAGACTTCCCATTAGGCAGAGAAAGCATACATTTACATGGTTGACTGCTGTAATCTTCATGAACTCACCATAAATAGGGAATAGAGGGCTAGTGTAGCGCCAGATTAATGCTGCTATCAAATGGTGTGGGACAGGAAAGAGATTCCTAATGAGGTGGAAAACACAGAGCTGTTCACTTCTGTGAGACCAGACTCTCTCCCTCCTGGTTGCCGGGATGTGGAACCCTCTACACACTCTCATGGGGGGTTTCTTGTTTTTTGGATAAATCTCAAACATAGTTTAACGTATCATTAGGACCAACATTCCAAGCCGAACCAAATGAGCAACTTTAAAACATACGTAGGAGTAGTTTGGTGTAACAAAACTGGTACGAACACACAAACAGCAATGGAATCTTTGTCAAAAGAGGCTCGTTTTTTCTCTGTCTATCTTCCTATCCTTCTGAACTGCCCTTGGCTGTGATACCTGTCAACCTGTGACATCATCCTCTCAGCTGTTTGTCCCTCTCCACCCCTGTCTCTGTCTCCATCTTGTGATACGTCTGCTCTCCTCACAGACTGGCTTGCTTCCCTCCCGACCGTCACCACGGCGACAAGAGGAAGGGGATGAACTTGGCGGCTTCGATACATTTCCGGGTGTGACCCGCGGAGTTCCATCAATGTTTGATGTCCTCTGGCTCCGAGCCACTTAAGAAGGTATTGTTGAATGTTTTATTTAGAGCAGCATTGGAGCTGTGTTAAACTTTTAGCAGCCTGTCACTTTCACAGTCCAACAGCGGAATATCACAATAGAGATATGGTAGCTAGGGAGGCTCCTCTCTGGAGTTCACACAGACAGGTGGCTAAAGGCTGGCAGTGGCCCCATGTTTTACAAACGACCCCAGTTTCTAAGCCCACCTTCCTCCCTGATTGACAGACTTTGTTTATTTTTGTGTGGTTCCTCCGAAGGATGCCTCAAACCTCTAATACAAAATCTGCACACTACACAGCTGGCAGCGGGCTTGTCTGCTAATGTAAACCCCCCCAAAAAGAAGAAAAAACCTGAAGCAGGTTTTAAACATAATGAAAAAATCTATCTCTTTCTTTTCTGGAGGTCGGTAAAACACGCCATAACCACTGTGGGCAATGACATATTTATCTTACTTGAACCAAGTGACAGTGGTCTCTGCAGCTATTTCATTTCACATTCTGCCGCAAAAGTTCAGAATTAATACAATTGTAGAGCAGGGTGTCATGATGTAGTGTTCCTTATTGGGTGTGCTCAAGCCTTCGGCGAGAGCACAACCTTTGTTCTCTCACATATATATTATTGGGTGTGCTCAAGCCTTCGGCGAGAGCACAACCTTTGTTCTCTCACATATATATTATTATTATTATTATTTTTATTTTTATTTCTTTTTGCCCCCCTAAAACTCAGTAAATACTTGGCCTACATAGACAACGTAGGTGTCAAAAGTTTCGTCTTGGTAGCGATTGAGTTGCTTCTATTGGAATTTACGTTCTGTTGCATGGTTTAAGCGTAAGTTAAGTTTTTGTGGCGAAAAGTGAAGCTAACGGTGGCTAATTTGCTAGCCACAGTCACTGACGTTACTAACGTCACTGCGTCACTAACGTCACGAAAACACGCGTGACTACCTTTGCCAGAACATTCGTTTCACATCTGTTAACTTGGGGGATAGCTAGGCTAACTATAGCTTTACTGCAAGGCAGCTGCAGAAACGCCACAAGAAAAGAGGCCAGGGTGATAACTATTTACTCATTTTACTTTGTGATATGACACACAATTGTGATGTGTAATGTACAATATAAGCTGATATTATTAAGGAAGTACATCTACTTTCGGAAACAGTAGTCTACTATTTCACTGAAGTATTAGCATCATGACATTAGCCTGTGTTTCCCGGGCAACACATACTACAGTGGTCTATGATGTAGCGTTATCTGTTTTCAATCGTTAAAATAAACATTCCTCACATATACATTTTCGTTGTAGGATTTATTCTGACAGTAGAAAACGATTTGTTGGTGAAATTACCATTACCTGTGGTTTCAAACCAGTGTAGCTCACTGCAACGCTGTAGCTTACGCGAGACACACTACAAAAACATCTAGCTACAGTACACAGCTGTTTAGGAAGTCAAACGGCGACAGAAAATGTTCGGCACTCCCCTTACTTAAATCAAAAGTCTATCTAACTACTAACCTGAACTTCATTGCCACAGCCTAAACGTTGTCAATCTGTTCATGAAAATAATTAATTTCAGCCTAAACCGTACAACGGAACGTTAAATCCAATTCAACCAACGCAATCGCTACCAAGACGAACACAGCAGTAGTCTAGTACTGTACCGTAGTAGTACAATTTACCGGGGCAGCTTCTCAACACAGGGCTATATCGCATTTTGCGTTGTTACTGACAATGATCGCTACCAGTGAGCTTTTTATGAATGAGCAATTTTCCACTAAATAAATGTCAAGCTTATTTACGTTTTGGGGGGCATATTTTCAGTTAGCAGATGGTACCGTTTGAATTGCGATTCCATCTTCTACTGCCGGGTAACGTCGTAGAATAATCTTCAAAGGGGTTGTTTATTCATGAATGAATGCAATATGAGTAGGCTAAATGCCTGAAAATATCATGAGAAGAGAAAAACTTAAAATGACGTTTAAATCATAGAGATTAGGTCAATTTTTACACCGGTCTGCAATAATGTCACGAAAACACGCGTGACTACCTTTGGCAGAACATTCGTTTCGCATCTGTTAACTTGGGGGATAGCTAGGCTAACTATAGCTTTACTGCAAGGCAGCTGCAGAAACGCCACAAGCAAAGAGGCCAGGGTGATAAATATTTACTCATTTTACTTTGTGATATGACACACAATTGTGATGTGTAATGTACAATATAAGCTGATATTATTAAGGAAGTACATCTACTTTCGGAAACAGTAGTCTACTATTTCACTGACATATTAGCATCATGACATTAGCCTGTGTTGCCCGGGCAACACATACTACAGTGGTCTATGATGTATCTGTTTTCAATCGTTAAAATAAACATTCCTCACATATACATTTTCGTTGTAGGATTTATTCTGACATTAGTAAACGATTTGTTGGTGAAATTACCATTACCTGTGGTTTCAAACCAGTGTAGCTCACTGCAACGCTGTAGCCTACTGTACCCGAGACACTAGTGTGAGTAGCTAACAACAACTCCTCAGCTGTTTAAGTCAAACGGCAACAGAACATGTTCGGCACTCCCCTTACTCAAAAGTCTTTCAGTAGGGAAACTATCTGACTACTAACCTGAACTTCATTGCCACAGCCTAAACTTTGTCAATCTGTTCATGAAAATAATTAATTTTAGCCTAAACCGTACAACGGAACGTTTAATCGAATTCAACCAACGCAATCGCTACCAAGACCAACACAGCAGTAGTCTAGTACTGTACTGTAGTAGTAGAATTTACCGGGGCAGCTTCTCCACACAGGGCTATATCGCATTTTGAGTTGTTACTGACAATGATCGCTACCAGTATTTACGTTTTTGGGGGCATATTTTCAGTTAGCAGATGGTACTGTTTGAATCGCGATTCTATCTTCTGCCGGTAAAGTCGTAGAATAATCTTAAAAGGGGGTTCTTTATTAATGAATGAATGCAATATGAGTAGTCTAAATGCCTGAAAATATCACGAGAAGGGACAACTTAAAAGGACGTTTAAGTCATAGAGATTAGGTCCATTTGTACACCGGTCTGCCAAATGTATTCGTTTTGATTCAGCCTGTCAGCTGCCTCTTGCAGGGGAAATGAGAAGACATCATATTTCATTCTACACTTCACTCATATTTTGAGTTGTAAATGAGCAGCAAAAAAAAGATGCTTTTAAATCTATGTAATCTTTATAAATAATAAGTAGGCCCGATGCATTTTTATATAAAATATACAGACCCCTGTGCAACCGACGCAAGCAAGCACACCCTACAATTTCCCCAGAAATTGTATCCTCTCTAGTTGGAGATGTTATGTGTTATGTATGACCAGTCAGGAAAGGCTTAAGGGCAGCATGTCCAACCATGATGCACCCAGACAAGAGAATAAATCAGCACACAATTAGGGCTTGTGATTTCATTTATGGTACCTACGAGCGCTCTGATGCCAGATTCTGGCAGATGTCATTTCTAGGCAATTGATTTTGTTGCCGTCCTGAGGCTTTGCCCCCTCTACCCAAGATTAAAAATGAAACACCGGCTTGAGCCAAATGACTGTCCAGGCAATTCCTACGTGATAGCAGTGGAATAACGCAAGAACCCTCATTGGCACAGGCAAGGGCAAACACACAAATGCAAAACCTTGCAGACACACCACATGCACATGTAAATACATGGCGATGCACACACACACACTTACAGACACACATAACCAAATAACTGTCCAAGCAATTCAAGCATGACTGAAAATGAATAATTTGCATGTGTGTGTGTGTGTGTGAGTACACATTGCCTCATTTAACTGCATTAGCAGGACAGTGCTAACAAGTGGGGGACAGGGGAGGGGTTGTGTACATGCCAATGGGACATGGCAGAAACTGTGTCCTAACAAAGGTGCTATTACTGTTGTGTTCTGACTCATAATGACACTCACCTACCAGGATAGCTTAGGGAACATACATGTAGTCACATTCTAAGAAGACTCGACTACATGTATGCACTAAATCAATCACAAGTATATCTGAACTAATGTATGGTGTTTCCTTTGAAATGAACACGTTCACCACCGGGAACAACCATTTCTGTTTTACAGAAAAGAATAACAATGTACATTTTTCTGTGAAACCATATGGGGGCATTGTCAAAGTATATACTGCAGCTTTATTAGCGTATTAACGACAGACTGACAAAGCCCTCTCAAGCCTGAACCAGCAGCCACTCTGCTTGCACGCCATTCTTTGATGGCAGGGACTGTGAGCTGGCATGCATTGCTTTGATTAGAGCATCAGCAAAAAAAGAAAAAAAAAGAAAGAAAAACAGGAGAGGAAAAGGAGGAGATAGCTCAGCTTGCTGTGTAACATTTGCAATTCCATTTGATTAAACCCGGAGCCTAAACGAAGTACAATAGGGGGACATGAAAGAGTAGAGTGAGGGCCAGACTTGACTGCTGTGTCTCTTGTTTATGTCTTGAGGATGTCTGGTAGCAGCAGTTCTGGCTTCACTACAATAGGTAAATGAGGGTCCCATGGGAAGACTGGGTGGTCCTGGGGGGCTCTGCTCCCACTTCTCTCACCCCCACTCCTAATTAGAGTCAGATCTGGAGTTTATTAACACATGAAAGATATGCATGACATATCTCCTTGTTTCCGGCTCACTTTTATGGTAAGAGAGAGTGGCTTTATTATGAAGTTTTTGTTGTTTTGTTTTGGCTGAACTTGATACGTTTCTCTTACAAACAACAAGGTCATTTGTTAATTAATGTATCCTCAAAAGGTAGTGTAAACTTGTAAAATGTACAGGATATATTTATGTATTTATTTTGTAAGGCAAGTCTTTGATTGCATCCAATGGTTTGTTATGCTGTGTTACTGTAAGCTTCATTAGGGACAAGGAAGAACCTACATGAGGACACAGATGAAAAAAACAAGAATAATCATGTTCCATTATTCAAGACTAAGAAAAGATTAGAGACAGGGAAGAAGATTTGTCAAAGACAAAATACAAATATCAAACAGGGAGTGTTCTAGTCGGCCTCAGCATGATTTCACTTTAACTGTGTTGGAAAATGCATTCTCTGTGATTCAATGCTGAAACACAATACTTTTTTTTCTTTGAAGGCTGATGCTTTTGGCCATATCAATTGTTTGCAGCATTCACAATAGACCTAAGTGCTAGAATATTAAACGTCAATTTGGTTTCCAGTTTGTGAATTACTAAGATAATGCATAATACATATCTTTATCTTTTTGTACAGCATATCATTGCTACTGGGGATATTGAAGCTTGGGAATGTGTTTTGTCAAATGAGTGTTTTTACATAATTAAAAAATGTCTATGCTTGATTGTTGTTATCTCAAAGAGCTGCAGGCAAACCTTTGTATGTAACTGATTTCCAAGTGTTTATTTAATGTAGTGAGTTTATATTGCCAAACTTCCATTAGAGTTGTTGTTGAAAGCATCCGATTTCTATACAACATATCAGGTAGTGCTTTCCTAAAATAAACTAAAGGTTTCAACAGTTTTCAAAAATTGGTCAATTATTTCTCCATTCATCAAGCCACCCTCATCCTTTTGAAATTCATGAAAACAATACACACTGATCACAAACAGTTTTTGAACTGTCACTTGTCATAGTGAACAGCTCTTACATAAATATACAGTTTCTCAACAACAGTTAATCTACCATGTAAGATTTTTGGTCTCTACCGATGCATGGTCTTTAAACATGAGCAATACATTCAGAGGATTTTCACAGTGTGTTGACTCTCTGGCTTCACGCGGTATATCCGTTCAATTTTAGGTTTAAATCCGAGAGAGAGGAAAAAACGATTGAACTGTGTTCTTTTTTAACATAGCAAGACCTCAGCAAGGTGCAGGAGTCTATCCTTTAAAGCGGTCTCTTCTTCATATTTCTTTTCTACTGCAAACAGTGTGTCAGTGAAGATGGATGCTCCAGGAGAGAGAAAGAAGCCTAAATAAGATAAATACAATACATTGGGCTTTTTCCCTAGCGGAATAGGATCATTTAGCATAAGATTAATAAAGTATTGGAGAGGTATCCTATGGATTATGGAACCACACCGCTCCAGTATGACCTGAAAAGGCACAGAGTGGGAGAACACACAGAGAGAGAGAGACATAGAGAGAAATAGAGAGCTAGAGAGAGCATGAGAGAGGATGGAGGTCTGGTGCAGGTTTAATAATGTACACAGGGTAGCCAGAGTGGTCAGACGCAGTGGGGGGTGACATTTGGTTTGAGGGGCTCACAGGGAGGAGGGGTCAGAGGGTAACCATTGACAGAGAACTGAGCTGGAGTGGAGGGAGATGTAGGGCCGATACCAGGGGGACAGGGGGACCGGGGAGAGGGGGACAGGGGGACCGGGGAGAGGGGGCCGGGGGGGTCAGTGTCAGAGTGCTTCCTCCATTTCAGAGCTTGGTCAACACAACCATGTAAACATACCTCTATCTATAATACTGAGACACATGATGGGGTTTGCTGGTGTAGAGGTAATAAGCAAAGGAAAAGAAAAAAGAATCAATCAATACATCAAACAGTATTTGGACAGCGAATCCTGTGCTCTTCACAGTAAGACAAATAGAGTGACACACAAATAACAAAAGGACAAAGAGCAAACTTTAATAAACTTTGGTTCTGGGCTTGAACGTCTGTTGGCCAAGCCCGATGCAGTGCAGCATTCCATCTGTTCTGTTGTGTCTGCACCCTCAACAAGCCAAGGTCAGTCAACCTTGAGCCTTCCCAGTGCACCACAGGAGCCGAGCTGTTGCAGTTTACATGTTCATCTTGAAGTTTATTGAACAAGACTGATTTCATCGACCAAGGCTGCTTGTGTTCACTCTCACACTAACACGTTTATGCTGATGCTGATACGTGTAGCTGTGGTGTTGGGTCAGACCCATGTCAGTTCTTCGTGGGAGAGATTCTCAAACATTAGCCACATGCCATGCCAGCACGCAATCCACTAACCGGCTCCTTGCTGTTTTAGTAACGCCGAATTAGAGTTCAAATAGAGAAGGAATAAACAATAATAAGTGGACTGCGAGGCCCAGAGTGCTGCCTGGGTGGCACTGAGCATGTGCTAATGGAAGCTTAGCAAGGATCCAATGCCCTGAAAGGATTTGTGTAAATATGCTGTTTGCTCACGATCAACATTGTATTTAATAACATGGCTGAATATTAAATAATCTTTTGATCTTCTTTTCATTAGGGGGCCTCCCCATGTGTGTTCGTTTTTTCTTCATAAATTAAGTCACCCCCCACCCCCCACCCCCCCACCCACTGCAATATCTTGCAGTATACACAAGAGGAAAATGAACGAGGACACAAAAACCTCTTTTAAAGATTAGTTGGAATACCAGGCTATTTACAACACCCTTAATTGGTCCTACTCTGAAAAAAAAACACCAACTTTGTTTTAGAGAACTCGTTTTCCTCTCCTCTGTCCTGTCCGCTTCACAGCTCCACAGAGCAATGCTTGTCTCTGTGGATGCCTGATTTACACTAGTCATATTTTAGGCTGTGTCATGTCGGGCCGGATTGCTCTCACCTACGGGAGCAGTATTTCATTCAGAGGTGACGTGTACCCGGTTATTAGGTCCACCACAGAACCCTGCAGCATTCCCAGCACACCACAGCCTCGTAAAACTGTAGGTACAGTATCCTGAGGCATGATGGATGCCCGCTCCCTAAAGGCTAATAAAGTAGCACCTTGTTCTATAGCTAGTTATAGTTTGATTATCAAACTTGGCTATTTCATGGTCCTGTTAATTTATTACCTGGGGCTTTGGTAAACAGTCTGCTATGATACACAGTCCCATTGTGTTTTATTCTGGTGCCAAGTAATAAGCAAAGTAAAAAAAAAAAAGAAGAAGATCAATCAATCTAACTTTATTTGTGTTTCTTACAGTCAATGTAAGCTAACTCACAATAAAACGAGAGAAATGGAGAGTCATATAGACAACCCTAGAACAAAAACTAGTATTAACTCAGATGTCACACCTTTCACTATAGACAACAAAGAATAATACGTGAAAAATACATACAGTACATACAAAAGACACGTGGATGCAAAAGTGTATCGTAGCAAGACCAAAGCAAATACAGGTATGTGTTTTTATGTGCTTCGCCTTCAGTCTTGTGAAGTGCGTCACAACGCCAAGGGAGGTGCTTTGTAATGAAAGATCTCTGATAGAGGTAAGCCTTTTGAGAACATACCGTGCCGGCTCAGAACACAGTGTAATCAGTACAATATTTAGGTCATGATGAAAATGTATTCTCCTAACTCATTAGTAACACACCTTTGGTTCATAAACAAAAGGCAGAATACGTTCACCTGTTCACTTCCCATTAGGTCTGCATGATGGTGCCTAATTATCTTGGATCATGTACTGTATGAGGCCATTCATTATGGTAGGAACCGCTAATGAGAGAGGCCAGGAGAGGTTCATGTGTGAGTCACACAGACTATAACTACGGTAGTGCACCTCTCAAAGTAAACTGATGTGGCCACAGCATGTGTGTTTTAGTAGACGATGATACAAAATAGTAGCCAGGCCTTTGTTTAAAGGAGTGCTACCTGGCCTCACGTGCACATCCATGACAGGCTGCAAAGACAGCCAGTTGCCATGCGTTCCAAAAAATCTATCAGAAAGTTGCAATATTCATGCATTGTTTATGGCTCCCACATTTCCCCGACCACAAGATCCATATGTCATTGTGTGCATTTCCCATGGCTGTTTTACCAACAGCCTCCCTTTTCAGCCTTTCCTGTCCCCTTTAGAAATAATAGTTTGACACAATAGCCACCTTGTTAAAGAGTTGATGCAGAGATAGAAAGGTTGAGCAAATGTACATAGTAAAACGGTGGCTACTATACTATGCATGAAAAATCTAACCCAAAGCTAAATATTCATACCCCCCCTACACTGTAACAGTATGCATGGTGATATTTCTAACCCAGTTGGAACAGGTCTGTTACTCCCTGTTTCAAGATGTTCTCATTCCACTCCATCTATAATGCATCCTCAGTTCAAACCCAGTCTGCACAATATGACTTCTATTTCCCAAGTGAAGCTGCATTGTTTTGCATAGAGACGTAGGAGTGGGATATGTTGCAGCGAGCCAGGGCTCTGTGTTCGAGACATGGTTCTCTTCCAGACCTCTACCCTAGTGAAACAGACTGGAGGCAGAGACAAAGGGACTGGGGAGGGGAGGGGGCACCCTGAGTCATGCAAACAGACCAACACACAGTGAGGGGGGAATAAACCTAACAATTCAGGATGGAATTGATTATGCCTTTTTTCCGCATACTGTCCAAGATGAGCGACTGATGTACTGTACACAGTACGCATATTGATGACTTCTCTTGGAGACATTGTGGATGACTGGTCTACTAGTAATGTATTCAGGTAACAATCCAGATGGCTATTTAACAGTTGATTATCTCTATCTTTCATCTTCCCCCAGCACAGTGACAGTGCACACTCACCGTACATTAGAACTCAAGTGTTTTTTTTCAAAAACGCCATTGAACTCATGATTCTGTTTTGCATGCACTGAAGGGAGAGCCCTTGCCGTGGATCGTGAAAAGCTCTTATCCAGATTGCTCGGACAAAAGAGCAGAGCCTCATTTGCACATTGATGTAAGAATGGACCATGTTTTTTTCCCCCTCCCAATGCCTCTCTCTCTGCTGTGTATATCAAGGCCAGTGCCCTTGTCTCCTCCCCCCTTCACACACACACACACACACACACACACCTCACCCCCTAACCCACCAAACAAGCTTCACATCAGCCCCCTCACTCGAACGCTTCAGCGACGTGAGAAGCGACGAATATGTCCCGAAACCCCGTCTTTGTTGACATGTTAACTTTAAGGCTCTGTCTTTGATCAGAGGGATCAGATCTCCGAAGGGAACGTGATTAAAAGTGACATTTTAAATGCCCAAGGACCCAAGCAGCGGGAAGGATTTTCCACACAGTGTGAAGTCGTAAGCCCATATAAGAAATACCCCAGTGATTCAAGCAAATGTATCCAAGCCAAGGAATATGATACAGCATAGCAACGTGGTTTTTTTCTTCTTCTTCTCACCCCCCTCCCCATACTCTCTCTCTGTCCTCTGGCTCCATTTCTCCCTTTTCCTTTCTTTCTTTCTTTCTTTCTCTCTCTCCTACTCTCTTTTCTCTCTCTCTCTCTCTCTCTCTCTCTCTCTCTCTCTCTCTCTCTCTCTCTCTCTCTCTCTCTCTCTCTCACTTTCTCCCTCTCTCTCTCTCTCTCTCTCTCTCTCTCTCTCTCTCTCTCTCTCTCTCTCTCTCTCTCTCTCTTTCACTCTCTCCTACCCCATTCTTTGCCACTGCTGGTTGTATGGGTTTGCGCTGGATGACTTTCAAAGCTACTTGTTCCACTTTCTTACATTTATGCTAATTGGAATGCAAATATCAAGGTTCCATTTTAAGCTGCTGTGGAGGACTGGGAGATGACAGTGTATTGACAGGCATGGCTCACCACACCAAAACCTTGGGTTGGGAGGGATTTTGGAGAATGAGAGTTCACGGTGGCAGCAAAGGACAGTCAATATGGTTTCTGTCATCTAGACTGAATAACATTTCACACTGTGCTATTCCCGTCTCATGCCCATACTGTGAGTTGAATAGACGGCCATCGAAAAAAACCTGAACGCTGCACCCTTCCTGTAAGTAAGCCCCCACTTAGGTGTATCGTTCAGTGTGTGGGCTGCTCATTCACATGAAGGGAATTGGACTAGCATGTTCAATGCTGTGCGTAAGCTGTGTAACCTGATGAGACGAGCGAGCTAAGGCAGAAAAGACCTCTCCAAACATACTCTCACCTGGAACAGATAAGTGGGGAATCTGGTACAAATGTGTGCATTATGAATTGTAAGTGAGTTGGCAGTCGGTGCCATTGTTTCGTTTTGGTTACTCCTCAATGAGATGACAGGACAATGCAGTGGAAGGTCATTGTCAATGTCAGACCTATTGATAGATGATACAAATAATAATAATGAAAAGGGGTTGCAATGACAACGACAGGCAGGGAGGTCAGACAGGGGCCAGGGGGAGTCTGATAAATACAAGTGTGTGTGTGTGTGTGTTAGAGAGTGAGAGCGAAGAGAGAGACAGAGAGAGAGAGAGAGAGAGAGAGAGAGAGAGAGAGAGAGAGAGAGAGAGAGAGAGAGAGAGAGAGAGAGAGAGAGAGAGAGAGACAGAGAGAGAGAGAGATAGAGAGAGAGGTGTATATACCAATGTTTGCCGGAAGACAGATTGAGCCTCAAAGCTGTATCCATTAACCAAACAAACACAAGAAATAAAGGACAGATACTCATCCAATATATTCAATGTTTTCTTAATGACAATCACAGTTCCACTTTTTATGTTGTGCCATGTTATCTGACCAGGGTTGAATTTGGCCGTTTGAAGCATCCTGTATTTCAACAACATTGTAAGTCAGTAGTACTGAGCCCCATACCGTACATTAGTACATTCTCCAGTCTCCATTCCACCATGTAAGTAGGTTGACTTCCATTGAAAGTCCCTCCAAGTCATCTCCAGAGGGAGACTGGCTGTTCCAACCAGCTGTTCTCAGCCGCTCTCTCTCTCTCTCTCTCTCTCTCTCTCTCTCTCTCTCTCTCTCTCTCTCTCTCTCTCTCTCTCTCTCTCTCTCTCTCTCTCTCTCACTCTCACTCTCTCTCTCTCTCTCTCTCTCTCTGTTCTATTTCCTTCACAGTTATTTCTGTAGTGACTCCTGACTACTGATCTTATTGGTGTTTGACTAAAGGAACGTAAGCACCACATTATTCCATGAAAATGAAAAGCTTTTAGTGAACAATGATTTGCATCTTATCATCAGGACCAATCAGCACTCTTTTATTTGGATTGTTCAGTAAGAAATGTAAGCATGAGATGTTTGCAAAGGCAAGTAATGAATAATACAATTTGTTTGGCCATAATGTCTGTAAATGAGCCTACTGTACTGTTGGTGGTTGTAATTGTAAAATTGGGATTTCCATTTGTGTTTTTACTTGCACTCTTACATTGCAGGTTTTTGTTTCTTAAACTAAGCAGGAGATGAGCAAGAGGAAGTATTTGAGACAGGGGGCTCTGATTTCAAACCTCTCAAAGGTTTTCTGTTTCAAAGTAACAGAGTGCTTACGACACACTCGAATGAAAGGCTGTGTAGCTCAACGTCTCTCATGCTCTCACTCTCTGTTATGGAGTCAGTGGCGTAGCAGGGTTCGTCCAGATTTCAAATAGACTACATCCCTATTTCAGCATTCACTCTATTCCTCTTTACATTGAAAACGCACAACAGCATGTGGTCTTCCTTAGGTGAGTAGCGGTCCTCACTGCGGGTCATCTGTCTGACTTCCCACGCCCACATTGTTCTCGTGTTGACCTTCATGTGTATATAATATGTTCTTAAAACATACATATGTCTGCTCTCTCTTACTCATATATACACTAAGGGGGACATATTCCATTCAACTCTTTCCAGTAGTATTTTATAGGCCACATCAGGAGCTGTCTGGCAGAACTTAGTTTGTCAGATTAAGCCAAGCCTCTAAGGAGCTCCTTATGCATTTAGCAATTAAGGACACCTGTTATTTTGTTAATTGCCCAATTAGCTCATCCATCATTTAAGATAAAAATAGGTTAAATAAACCGGTGCACATTTTCATATCTTAACCTCTGGATCCAGGGAATGAGCTGCACAGGTGTTTAAATATAATGTGCTATATTAGTGAGGCATGAGTGGAGACACCTCCCATCTGCTTGCTCTTCCCGTCCTGAGAACAGACATGCAGAGGTGAGCCTGCATGTCAAACACGCTACTCTAACTGCAGAGGTAAGGCTGTATATAAACGCAGTATATAACCTGCTCCATGAAGACTCACTAGCCACTCCTGGAACAAGCTAAACGAGCCTCCCCACCGCCCCTACTGCGTGTGCAACAACACATGTCTGCTTGTCACAGATCTTTCCTGAAACTGTAACCTTGATGACGGATGAAAGACGACGTGAGTTCTGTCGCTTCCCTCCCAGGGCTCGCAGTGTTCTGTGAAGGGGAGAGAGAAAGGCAAACAGAGCGTCAGTGAAGGGGTGAGACTATTCAAAGCTGCTGTTCCCTTGCTAATTGCCTGCAGCGTAATACGTTCTGTGCCTGCAGAAGAGTCACTGTTCTAAGTACACAGCGTGGAGGTGGTTGTACATGTGTAGATCTGCCACAGTCTGCCATGCTAACCATTGTGACTCACTGCGGGAAGTCACTGCTCAGCCTGACATCCAGCCCATTTGCTGATTCTATACTCCTAATTATTCTCCCTTAGAGAGGTTCAACTCCTGTTTCAGTTTTCTGTCTGCACATTTCAGTGTGTGTGTGTAAGTGCGTGTGTCTGCATTATTCTTTTGTCATCATTGAAAGGCTTTTTTTTTTTTTTGTTTTTTTTTTTCATTCATCTACTTATCCCTACTGGCAAACCGATGTCTTGTTATCTGGTACTAATCTGACAAACAGCGAGTGTGTAGTTTAATTTCAGACCAGATGATCTCATTAGCTTCTTTTGATAACCCCGCTGACGGCTTGAGAGGGATGAGGAGAAGGAGATGAGGGGATGAAGATGAGGAGAAGGAGATGAGGAGAAGGAGATGAGGGGATGAAGATGAGGAGAAGGAGATGAGGGGATGAAGATGAGGAGAAGGAGATGAGGGGATGAAGATGAGGAGAAGGAGATGAGGGGATGAAGATGAGGAGAAGGAGATGAGGGGATGAAGATGAGGAGAAGGAGATGAGGGGATGAAGATGAGGAGAAGGAGATGAGGGGATGAAGATGAGGAGAAGGAGATGAGGGGATGAAGATGAGGAGAAGGAGATGAGGGGATGAAGATGAGGAGAAGGAGATGAGGGGATGAAGATGAGGAGAAGGAGATGAGGGGATGAAGATGAGGAGAAGGAGATGAGGGGATGAAGATGAGGAGAAGGAGATGAGGGGATGAAGATGAGGAGAAGGAGATGAGGGGATGAAGATGAGGACAAGAGGTTGGGGAGGTGACTGTAGGAACAGGAATAAGGGGAAAAGACAAAGGAGGATCTGGGAGACGGGTAGGAGCCGGAGGAGAACAAGGACAGACGTTGGCAGTTTAAACCGAATGTTTATGGGAAACAACTTGTTTTCAACTTCTCACAAACTGTACGACTCTATAAAGCACAAACACAATTTATCCGCGTCTCCGTGTAGCTGTGTAGTCTAACTGGGGCCATGTCTCTTGTCTGACAGGTCTATTTCTATGAAGAACGCTGCCAGTAACAGAACGGTCCAAAACAGACTTGTGGAGGATGTGCTAAAAGAGGGGGAGGCAGAGGAAGAAAAAACCATTGGCAGTCGTTCGTTTCGAAAGAGAGAGTGAAGAGAGCAATCAAGACGGGCAGGTGAAAACGCTGCATGTCAAAGGTGAACGTTAGAGTCGAAATTGCTTTTAAAGAGAGATGAGAGTTGTGCCATGCATCCAAGCTCACATTTGAACACACCTTTTCAAAGATATTCAATGGTTGTTCATCAACATGGGCTCTGACATTCACCTTTCCGTTTTGTTATCATCCTTGTGGCAGAAACATTTCAGCTCCTCCTGGTGGTTGGAGTAGGGACAAGATGAAGATGCGTAAAGACTCAAAATGGAAATATAATGAACATGTTGCTTTACTTATTTACTGTTATCCTTTACTTGTATACAATTTTGTTTTGGGAATACGTATATTTTGCAAGCCAGCTCTAGATATATAAAATGGAAAGTAAATGCAAAAAGTAAAATACTGCTTTTTTCCATACTTTTTAAGCACACTTTGTGTCTGAAAAAATCAGAGTAGGAAATATAACCCTTGAGCTGTGATTTGTTCCGCAGTTATTTACTAGCTTCTTATTTTTGATCATGCAGGATTTCACTGCAGGGTTGCAGTGTCTGCTAGTCATTGGTAGCCAGTATGAGAGAATCACTTTGAAAGACACTTAATAGGGTCAGACAGTCCTGCCCACTCAGCGATAATGTCCTTCTTTACATTCTGCTATGCTAACTCCTCTTACCTTGTCTGTCAGGTTCCTCATGTCCTCGCTATGGTAGAAAATCCAGCCTGTTAAACACAATGGCCTCCTTAAGACTAGTAAGAGTTGTTGATATAGAATAGCACTTGCCCAACTCATTCTGAATGTCAAATACAATAGGAAACATGACAGAAAATGTGGCCTTTGTCATATCAGTTTTTTTAACTGTCTGTTAGTGCTGTGCTAGTTGTTACAAATTCACATGACCTAACATGGCAGTACACTCCATAAAGACATGTCCCAAACGTAGCCACAATGTCAATCCAAGGTATCTTCTATTTATGGAGATTAGCTCTGATTTGTAATAGTTCTGAGTGGATCCCGCCCAAAGAATTCTGTCACATTAGCTCATTGTAACCCACAGTTTCTCTCCTCAGGGTTTTTATGAAGTAAATAATAAAATGTGCGTCGCTCCTGCAAATTACCCAAACAACGTATCACTTATTCATTGCGGTGTACCAAAACAACTTCTCTGAGTACACACAAGGCATTCTCAAGTCAGACAGGGTCTTGTTGTTAATGAACTTGGAAGATTACCAGATCTGAAAATGAACTGACAGCGTTTGTTGGTTCTTCTCCCTGTGCGCAGCCTCGTGCCACCAGGGAGAGGGGAGATGGTGTTTTGTTTACGAGGCCTCTTTGATTATTTTTCCAGCTTGGTCTTGCTGCAGAGAAGACAGCGTGCGTTAGTTTCGAGTCACTGGGACAAGCTGCTCACCCGGAGTAGACTGTGGAGTGTTCTAGAACGGAGCAGCAAATAATGGAGGCGTTCAAAGCTCAAAGATCCATTAGCCCAGGTGACCTGTGGACAAAACCCTTCCACTGCCATCCATCCACATGAGTACCTTCGCACACCGCCACTTTCTCACACACACAATACACACGTCAAAGAGCACGTGCGCACAGACGTGCACACACACACACACGTGTACACATGCAGACATCCGCGTGCACACTCCATTCATGAATATACAGACACAGTTACACAAATCACTCAAAGTCACTTCTGAAATGCATGACGGACTCATGTTCCATATTTATAAAGTAATTTCAGTAACGGTCATGCTATGCATTCTTTCTGCTCTGCTCTGGACTTGGTACGAGCGGCTGCCAAAGTAATTGAAGACATGTCACGTATGGCCCGGGACTTAATTGGCCCCTTTAACGCCAAAACGACGTTTGAAGTGCAATTTAGAGTCCATCAAAACCCCCACTGCTCATCAAAACCCAACTGGACAGCCTTGAAATGGTGCCATTGAATTTAAACACACAGCAGTTAAGTGATTGAGTTAACGTCACAGCACAGTTAAGTTTTAGGGGCCACTCGAAGACGATCATGTGCTCCTCAGCGGCCGCCTCTGCCTACTGGGCTCGGGCATCCATTTTCTGCCTGGCTGAACCTGAATCTGATCGCTGGTCACACGCCTCTGAAACTGCAGGTGGAGTATTCCCTGAGTGTGTGTGGAGAGGGATTGAGGGAGATAGTAGAGAGAGGGAGCCAGAGAGAGCGAGAGAAAGAGGGGTAGGGAGAGAGAGGGAGAGAGAGAGAAAGAGTGGTAGTGAGAGAAAGAGGGGTAGGGAGAGAGCGAGAGCAAGACAAGTAGGAAGAGAGCGAGAGAAAGAGAGGGAGAGAGGGAGAGAGAGAGTGAGAGCAAGAGAAAGAGAGGTAGGGAGAGACGGGGAGAGAGGGAGAGAGAGAGTGAGAGCGAAAGAAAGGGAGAGAGGGGGAGAGAGTGAGAGTGTGTCAGATAGAAAAAGAGGCGAGGAGCACAAGTCTGATACCAAATGAAAAAAATGAAAATCTGAAGGTAGGATTTATATTGAAACCATGATGGGAAGGGAAGATAAAAGATGAGATGGCTTTTTTGTAGCTTCAGGTGGGGCATGTGTTACGAGACAGATGGACAACTGAGATGGGTATTCTATAAATTATGTTTTTACTTATACTGTGTGTCATTTGTATACTAGTTTAAAAAAAATATACAAATTGAATAAAATGACAGCCATTTTTATGTATGAGAGTTGCCAGCTTTCTTTGTTGCTTTAACTTCGTTAAGTGGTGCTTTCAGGTGGAGGTGGTCACTTGTGGTTGGCAGTCAAAGAACTCCAGTATTGTTGTGAAAACACTTCACCATTAAGTATTGCCTTTCACTCAAGTGTTCAGCTCAGCAGACACTTTCCCCTGTCAGTGGCAGAATTATCCACTGAACAGTCAGAACTCTTACAGACTGTGCTTTCAGATAAGAATATCCGTAGCCTGGCAATGCAGATAATGATGTTGATATCTTAATCATTCCTCAAGACCTTTTAAAACCAGGCTTTTGTGGTGGCTACATCCTCCATATGCCTCTCACATTGGGGAGAGTCCCTTGTGGCACGGTCCAAACCGTCTCATCTTACTGACGCAGGCTCCATTCCCCCTCACTATTCTCTGACTAGCAGTGGCGAGCGAGTTAATCATTTTAGACCAGCCTCAGACCATCACCCTAGGGGAGGCCAGGACTCTGCTGTCAAGGGATCATTCATGTTTGGGGAATAATGTCTCCCCTTATCGCTCGATGAAGGCTAAGCAGAGCCTTCTTTCAGGCCTTGCCTGTCAGTTGAGAGCCCTGGAGTTGGATGGGTTTATCAATGAAGACCCTCCTTTTTTTTTTACACACCCCAATCCCCCCCTGCCCGCCTCCCCGTTATTCTGATAATATTGTGTGGGAAAAGGGATCACACGTACAGTACACCTTGGGTCATTTTAAGCTTCCTTTCTCTCTCTCCAATAGCTACTCTCCAACGATCTCTTTCTCTCTCTCGCCCTCCTTTCCCTCAAGTGAACCTCCACACTGAATTAATTGATATGTGAATAAATGGTTTTTCTTTTGGCATGAAGGCATGGTTAATATCTATTTAGAGGAGGGAGGGAGAGAAAGAGTGAGAGAGGAGCGAGAGAAAGGACAGAAGTTACAGCTAAATGCATGTGCAACCTATTATGTTCTGAAGGTTATACACGTACACCCCTCCATCTTCATATTGTAAAACCCTCCTTGCCTCAACACAGGATTACTGTAGCTAATGAATGAGCTGTGTGACCTCAAGGGTGGACTCAGCCAAGGGGGTTTGGACTATCCGTTCCTCTTCTTCCTCTTGCTCTTCCACAACAGTGTTGGATGTTTGCACTGAGATTTTTGCCTTAGCCATGCCGTTGCTGAAGCCGTGCGACCTCGGTGTGACCTTAGAGAAGTTGTGCTGAAGGTTACATCACAGTAGGGGGTAAGTAACAGAATGCATCACAGCCTCACTCTAAGTCTCTCTGTACACACAGAGGTATTAGATTATCCTCTCTCTATCTATCTATCTGTCTATCTATTTATATCTCTCTCTCTCAATCTCTCTCTCTCTCTCTCTCTCTCTCTCTCTCTCAATCTCTATCTATCTCTCTCCCCCCCTCTCTCTCTTTTGCTCTCTCTCTTTCTGTCTGTCTGTCTGTCTGTCAGCCAGGTTGTCTGTCTTTGAAGGAGTAGAAAGAAGTTTACACAGTAACAAAAGTTAATATTCTTAGATGTTGGCCGGAGGCTTCAGGTAAGTGTGTGTGTTTGTATGTTGTTTAGTGTTTATTTCAGATAGTGTTCTTGCCGTTAGACCTTCTCTTCTGGTTGATCCTGATCAAAGTCTTGGGATGAATCATACAGAAGATGAAGGCCACAGTATGAATACATATTTTTTTTACAAAAATAACCAACAATTTATTGTACAAATACTGTGTTTCACTGCCTTTAAAGTGGTCTGATAAAATGCTTACAACAACATAAGACATGTATATACTTATATACACAGACTATATACAGGCTATATATACAGACAGTGTGTGTGTATGTGTGTATATATGCATATTGACTTACAGTAAATTCTGTTACTTGAGTCTGAGTCTGTATATTCTAAACACAATTACTGAAAATGACCTGTTCCCAAACCAGAGTAGATCCCTTCGTCTGGAGTGACAACATATTAGAAAACATCCACACATTGGACAAAAAAATAATAAATCCAAAATGAGTTTTTGTATGCCTAGAATAATGTGTTATTGTGTCGGCAGTGTGAGTGTTAACATCAAGGACCTAACCTAATAACATCCAGCCCTAATACATCATGCCTGGATTCGATTAGCGAGGTGATTTATTTATTTGTTTAGCGCTAAGACCCTGCTGTCATTATTTCCTCTTGTAAATAATTCAATAAAAATGTCAGCCTCCTCCCCACTCTACATTAGAATGATGTGTAATAAAGATAGTGAAGACACAAAGGAACAACGCAGGGCCTCGCACCCTGTACATTCTGTGGTGGGGCTGGTTTGGTGACTACTCTGCCTATCGTCTGCCTAAACCTTCATTGGTGTGGAACTACTAGAGAAGAGGAACTTCAGACAGAAAACGAGAGCATGAATATAAGATCTTCTTTCCTGATGTCTTTTCAGCTCCCTGTGCTACATCATAGGCCTCGGCTCAACACCACGCTCGAGCAACAAACACTGTCCGTCAGATGGGCCTTTTGTTCTGGCCGTGCATGGCTTCCACAATGAGACAGAGACAGAGACAGTACCAGCCACCAGCCTGTGTCGGTACCCTCTCCGCCCCCCTCATCCCCTCCAGCCCTCAGCCCCTCCCTCTGCACAGGGTCACCAGAAGCCCTTTCTAATCCCAGCCAGCCACATGGGGGAGGGATGGGGGCGGTGTGGGGGGAGGAATAGGGGAGGAGGGAGGGCGGGGGGTGTGCATCTGGTCACAACCCCAAAAAATGCATTGACACTCAGGGGAGCCTTTCTGGGTTAGAAGAGGCTGCTCTACAATAATTGCGGGCAGGTTGGTAGGAAAGAGGGAATATGACAATCTAAGATGGCAAATTGATTTTCACTCTGCATGTGAGCACAGGCTTTCATATAAACAAGGAGAGGGGGAAAGATGGGATCAGGAGAACGATGCCAGAGAAGCGGGTCTCCATTTGAGCAGGCCCCTCCACATCCATCTCTGTCTTTAGGAACGCGCCGAGATATGAAATAGAAATGGTCCATATCCATTGAAATATGGATGTTTCATCGAACATAACACGTTTCAATTTTGAAGCAAAATTCAATCAGCCCATCCTCATGAATTAATACAATCTTTTTATTTTTTTCAATTGTTCCTTCTAAATCCTCGCTGTTGCAGTGGTGGGGATGGATCACATGTTCTTAATGTTGTCAGTGAAACATGTTTTGCTGCGTGTGGCGTGGATAACCTCTGTGTCGTTCTGAAGGCCCTGGGCGGTCTCCAGTGTGCACACCTCCACAAGTGGGCTCTCAGTGTGCCCCTGCTCCGTCAGACCTTCTCTAACAAGAGTAGCAGCATTGTTTCAGCTGATAAAGCATCTGTTTTCTTTTGTTTGCTTGACTAATATGACTGGGCTTCTTCTTTGTGCAGCTGTGAGAGAGAGAGAGAGAGAGAGAGAGAGAGGAGAGAGAGAGAGAGAGAGAGAGAGAGAGAGAGAGAGAGAGAGAGAGAGAGAGAGAGGGCGGGGGGAGAAATATGGAAGGGGAGAGAAGGAGCGAGAGAGAAATATTGAAGAGGAGAGACAGGGAAGGGTCTGCTGAAGGAGAGGACAAAAGACAGAATTTTACATTTGATGTTGGAAGAGGCTTTCTTATGAGACTTAGTTAATGACTCATCTCTCGCTCACATAATAGCTCTTTCTGATTTTAATAAAGAATTGAGCATACTATCGGCTTAATGTGCAGTGTCGTGAACACTGCTTTTTTAAAATGCTTTCCTTTTTAGCTATGATAATAATAGTAATTACCAAGATTACGCTCTAATTGCTAGGGGGGTAAATTACATTTTTTTCTCCCCATATCTACAAGTCTCCCAGTTTAGACTTGCACAAGTTGCATCAGACATTAAAAGGAATATTTGAACATACAAATGGGGGTATTAGTCAGAAAGAGCAACAGCTCTGTCAGACTTCATCAGATTATTCAGAATTATACTCAACCTGGGTAAAACGGTACTTTTAAAATAATTTTCATCATAGTCAAACACAAGTATTCTCAAAGTCTTATGATGTTAATGACACAAAACTGGAGTAATGATATCTTAAAAGGGGAGTTGAAGTAATTGGTTGACAGAGAGTTCATTATTTATAAATGGTTTATAACTGAATGATCTAAATGAATATTCTATGTGCACATGTTAATAGAGGAGTTCTATCAAAGTAAGGTCTATACTACCTTCCCTACGTGCACTGGCTGGATGGTAGAAGCACTTCATTGTAATTAGAATCAAATGCACTCCTCCAAACTCCTTTCATGCACCAAAGTGTCTGATATTTATCAATTTAAACGGATGCTCAATGTGGTTGCTCAATTCAAAATGCTTCACAATAAACTAGCGTTCATACCCAAAAGTCAACAACATGCACAACATGTCAAAGAGATTGATTTGCATAGACACCAACAGAACTCGATGACGTCAGACAGTCGGCCTCTCCTTGTCCTCACCTCCACAGTGATCGAAATAAGTCTCCTCAGAGCAGTGACCTTCTCTTCTTTCATCAGGATCATGTGAGGGAAGAACCTTTTGTTTTGTTTTATTTAATATCAACAGCTCAGCCCTGCCTCCATTGCAATAAAGGGGCCGGTTGGCCTATTTTATCTCCACGGTGGCCCCTAAGACTGGTGTCAATAGTATTCTCCTCAGCCTGGCTCTGCGTTGTGCAGCTCTCCATGAGATGCAGTGAGGGGAATAAAGTAGAGCTGCTGCCGCTGCCTCAAAGGGCATTGCATTAAAAAGCCATACCACTGCTGGGTGACCTTTAGCTGCACGGGGGAGGTCAGCTCAATCCCCCGAGTCAGTCTCCACTGAAGGAAAGCGCCAGGCTTGGTCAATAGACTCCGAATTCAGGATTCCAGGTGCGCATGTGAGAGACTCTCCAGGAAAATGGCACGTTTGAGAGAGGGCGGGGTGGTTTTCATTCCGCATCGCCTGCTGCGTTTGAGAGGTTCTCGAACAAGGGTGGCCACGGGGACCTGTGTCATAATGAGAACCAAGGAGAACAGTTTGAGTTGTGAGTGAGCTGATTGGGGTGTTTATTCATAAACTCCGTCTAGGATGTGCCTTAGCCTGTCCCTTGCCTCACCAGTCTCCCAGTAATCTACTTTCGAGGTGTGTACCCTGGTTAGTCACTGTGAAGGGATGGCCAAGTACTGCAGCAGCTGTCAGCATGCACTCGACCATCCTCTCAGTAAACTGGAGATTGGAAAACAACGTAAGCTCCTGTCCCTCACCTCCCATAGTGAATGACTGTCATATCTATTCAGTGTTCTGCCTAGTAAAGTACTGTAGCCATACTGTCAGCCGACTGTGTGCAATGGAAAGCACTTACCACAGCACTCACCAGGGTCATGAAACAGCCAAACCATACAACTGATGTGGCGACTTAATAAAAGTCATTTTCAATACCGAGGTGTGTGCCTCGTTAGGCTACCTTTTGATGGTGTCACCATGACAACACGTGTGCCTTACGCAACAGCGTTCTGTCATGTGTAACTGTTAATGACACTTGGATGGAATTAACATTCCATCTTAGCTGGTGTCCATGGTTTAGCACAGGGTCCAAAATTCTCAGAAAATCCTTTAATTCTCCACATCTGGTGCGACAACAACATATCTTTCCTCAGAGGACAGGACGATTGACGCAGATATCATTGTTAAAGTGTTCATTTCAATCTCAACAAAGTGTGTGCTTGTATGTGAAACACTTCCAATTAACAGGTTTCAGTGCTGTCTATCTTGCCTCATTATGCCCTTGTGATGTTCAGCAGTGGGTTGAAATGTCTTTTTAGGTCCTACAAATTACAAGAGAAAGGAAATGCACTTAATCTTGGATCAATTAAACATTTAAGCGTGCATGTAAATGAATGAGTCATAGTGTTTGATGAATAGATATGCTTAGATCTCAATTGAAATGAAAGAGAGAAATCCTCTAACAGTCCTTGAAATAGTTTAATCCCGGCCCTTGAGTGTTTTGAAACGTCAGACGTGACAGGTTTTAATGGTGTTTCATGGATGTACGTACACTGTCCCACATACACATCTTCAGGGTGTCTGTCTGAGTCTACGTGAGCATGTATCTTGGCCCGCATCATCTGCGTCATCTCATCATGGTCATCATCTCCATCTCAACCATCACCATCACCGTCAGCGCCATTATTATCATCTCCCTCGTCACAATCGTCATCAAAGTCGTTCTCATCAACCCTTTAGGGGCGGTGCCGGTCCTAGCACATTGGGTGCCCTAGGCCAGGTTTACCCACTCCCCCAACCCCCCCCACCCCCCCCAGGACATCCACCATAACACGGAGGTGCCGCAGTTGGTGCCCTCTGTTGGTAGTGTGTTTGAAGACAGCGGGAGGGTTCATTTAAATGGATGCACTTGGGAAATGTCCGCCCCCCTCTTCATGCCGCCCCAGGCGGCTGCCTATGTCGCCTATAGACCGGCACTGCTTTAGGGTGAACCACACATGACCTATGTGTTCCTGTGAACCAGTATGCTTCAGGGTCCGTCAGGGTCATCAGTGATGACTGAGCTCCCTTCCTGTCTCTGGGAATCTTCAAAGCTTACGATCCTCAGACGCACCGCATTTCTTGAACCCTGCCTTGCCTTTATTCATATATAGATGATTCAGTATTCACCGCAAGCTATGCCCAAAGTGATTTTCTCTTCTCTTAAAGCAGCGTGGCTTTTTTTCTCCCTTAATTAAGATTCTTCACTGCGGCTGTTGACCTGTTCCTCCACACAGAGAAGACTCTTGCAGAGAATCAAAGTAGAGTTCCCACCCTTCGTTTTAATTACACCTTCTCCTCTCAGCTGTTGGACAACACAGCCAGTACTGGGCTCAAGTGAGGCAGAGGGAAAGGCTTTTTGTACATTGTACTGTTCTGCTGTCTGTGTGAGTATGTGTCCACCTGTGTCTGTCTGAGTTATTGTGACTGTGTGAGTGGGTGGGGAGGGGGAGAGACAGCAAAAGGGAGGCAGGAGAGAGCAAGAGAGAGGGGAAAAGGGAGGGAGAGGAAAAGAGAGAGAGGGACAGAGAGAACGCGAGAAAGAGAGGGAGAGAGAGACAGAGAGAGAGAGAGGGTAGAGAGAGAGAGAGAGAGAGAGAGAGAGAGAGAGAGAGAGAGAGAGAGAGAGAGAGAGAGAGAGAGAGAGAGAGAGAGAGAGAGAGAGAGAGAGGGAAACAGACGGGAGGAAAGAAAGAGAGCAATGGACAAAAGAGAAAGAGAGAGAAGGCGCGAGGGGGCCAGTCTGTAGAGGAGAGGCAGGAGAGCTCCTGGTGAACAGCAGCAGCCAGGGAGAACATCTGGGCCTCATCAGACAGGGCCGACAGGGGGCCTGGAACAAAAAGCCAGATGGCGGATAGGTCTCCACACAATGGGGAAAGCCCAATCTAACCCACTCAACACACACACACCCACGCCCACAGAACACATGCACACCACACACAAACACACAAAAACATATATCTACACACAAACTGTGTTACTGCTGTACGTGTTCTGGTTTCATGGGGAAATGATTTGTAGGATAGCATAAACTTTTGTGTTTTTGTTATAAAGAAGGAATGGTTATATATTGTGTGCCCAATGCTTAGACTCTGAGTCTAAATGCGGTAATAGCAGTAGCGATAGCATTATTGATATAATGGAAAGACCTCTTAATCAAGCAATTGAAGCCATTTAAATGGTCGTCGGGTCTGAATTGGGTAGTCAGAGCAATATTGCCTAGAGCACTATGAAGGGACTCACTTCTATTCAACTGCTAGTATCTTCATCTGTCAAATGTCACAGTCCTCTCCCTCAATTACTATTACTGGCCTAAACCGAATTGGTTTGAGTGGTTAATCTGTGAGCAGTCCTGCAGGCAGAGAGGCTATGCTGAGAGAGAGAAACTGAGAGAGAGAGTGTGAGAGAGAGAGAGAGAGAGAGAGAGAGAGAGAGAGAGAGAGAGAGAGAGAGAGAGAGAGAGAGAGAGAGAGAGGAAGGGAGAAAGAGAGGGGAAAAGGAAAAGGGACTGTGAAAGAGGCTGCAAAAGCATTATCAGCCTTCTGCCTCACTCACTCCCTCCCTCGCTCCAGCCAGCAGCTCTGTTGCATCCCAGACTGGAGCAACAGCAATTAACAGTTCTATTGCCTCCCCATCTCCCTTCTATAAACACCTCTCCCTCCCCCCATCTCTCTCACACACACACACACACACAGTCTATATCTCTCTTTTCCTTTGTCTATATCTCTCTCTCTTTCTCTCCCTCTCTCCCAATCTCTCTCTTACGTCCCCACCTTTTCAGTCCTCTCCCCCCGCCCCGTCCCTCCCCCCACCCCCCACCCCCCGTCCCTCCCCCAACCCCTCCCTCTGCCCCCCTACCCCTCCTCCCGTCGCCCCCTCCTTCCCCCCGCCCTGAAGAATGAAGCAGTGATTGATGACAGGTCAGGCTGAGACGGCCCTTCGCAATTCTCAAATCTTCCATGGGGAAATTGTTCATTTCTTCTGAAGTCCATTTCCATTTTTGCAACAAGACAGCGTGCTAAGTTTATATATTACTCTAGGTGCCCAGGCGCTGAATTGTGATGAATTGTGCCACACATTGGACAGGGGGAAAATATATATATTAATTTGGGACACTTTATTTTGCTTTGCTTTTTTTTCTCTTCACGCCTTGTCAGGGGGTGCCTAGTTACAGAGAAATGTAAATTTAAGCAGGCGTGACATTTTTATTCAGATAAACGTTGTACAGCTTTTCCCGCCGTTCCAACATAGCCTGTCACTTTGACATTGAGGTTTTTGTGTGTGTATGTGTGTGTTTGTGTGTGTGTGTGGGGGGGGGGGGGGTCCTT